>NC_039263.1:23030213-23237713 GCF_003368295.1 Carassius auratus | reverse complement strand
ATCAGTAAAACAATCAAAGGAACTCTGGGATACAAAAGCGTTTGTCCTGCAAACCAAATGCATTGAAACAGCTCTGTCTGACAAAGAAGCCCAATAGTTTCAGATGTTTATTGATTGATAAATGTGTTCTCACACCCATCCGTGGCCCTCGGCTCTGGGACGGAATGAGATTTCATGGATCATTGTGTTTTTTAATACAAACACTTGGAGCACAAGGGAAACACCCTGGGTTTGTGAAGCGGCTGCACAAAGGAAGGTGTTCGTATTGTGTTTGATCCTCGCTCTGTGTGTGTGTGTGTGTGTGTGTGTGTGTGTGTACGTGCAGTAATGTGTGTTCGGCTCTTATCAGAGGAACACCTGCTCTCTGTAGAGAGGGTGAGAGAGCTGTGCACCAGTGTTATTTAATGCAGGTTGTTGTGGGTGGACGTGTCGGTGTGTGTGTGTGTGCGTGTGTGTGTGTTATGCCCTCTAATGGTGAAAAAAACAGACTGCATCCACAAGAGAAGTGACTGCTGTTTCATTTAATGTTTTGTGTGTAATGGGAAGTGTTATCAGCTTTTGGCAGTGCTTAAAACAACACATTAGCATACTACTTGTATTACATTCACAGTCTGACTGTGCACAGTATGTACGTTTCCTTTTAAAATGCATTACTGTATTTGGACAAGTGTTACAATTATGTAATTTTTTATATAAAAATACATTCTAATATATACATAATTAATTATAATTAATTTATATATAATTGTATGTATGCATTTATCTATAAATTTGCATGTGTATATATATATTTATATACAAATTGTTTATGATGATAAATATTTAATAATAAGATTTAATAATTAAAGACTGTTTAATAATAATAATAATAACAATACAAATTATTATTATTATTTCTAAATAAGAAAATAAAAATATAATCTGAAATAATTGTTATTTAAATGTAAATTGTAAAATGTAACTATATATATATATATATATATATATATATATATATATATATATATATATATATATATATTACATTTATGGTCAGCAAATTTATATCAATCAATCATTGCAGTTTAATTTTTTTTCATGAAAAAATGTCATTTTATCCAAATACAGTAATGCATTTTAAAAGGAAACGTACATACTGTGCACAGTCAGACTGTGAATGTAATACAAGTAGTATGCTAATGTGTTGTTTTAAGCACTGCCAAAAGCTGATAACACTTCCCATTACACACAAAACATTAAATGAAACACTTGTGACATAATAATGAATAATGTGGCAATGATATTAATTTCTTCATTTTCAAACACTAAACCATCAAGCTCTTATTTTGCTTTTGTAACTCAGGCAAATGCAGGAAGAGGCGGGGCTACTCAGAATGTTCATGTCAATCATTGGCTGGAAGAAGATTCCAAACACAGAGGCTTCAGCAGAGTTTAGCATGTCAAACTAATTTAGTGCTTAGTATATATTACTATGTCTGATTGCACTAAACAAAGGTGATACTAATGAGATTATATAATAATAACGTGAGGTGGATTGTTGTTGATGTCAAATGAATGAGCCAGTATAACTGCAGCTCTCCGATCTGTTCATCAGCCATCAGCGGGAATGTTGTGACCTTCTGTGCGACAGGAGAAGCCAGCTCAGCCATTTTCCCTAATGGAATTACAATCATCATCCGCATGAGTGGAGTTTGTTCCCCCCACTCCAATAAATCACACATCACACACACACACACACAGACACCACACGCACGCACACACACAGACACACACACACACACACACACTTTTCATAAAAAGACTTGTCTTTATATTCTTGAACAGGCTTTGGTTACAGTCTTGAATTCCGCACACTAGTGTTTTGAGTGGTTGCTACGGTGTTGCTATGCAGTTGCTACAGCAGGGTTCCAAAATACTTTGCTGTTGCTAAGCGTTCTTCAGATAAGTGTTTTCCCGTAATTTATGGGTTCTTTTAAGCACCGGTACAGTCAAAACAATATTTAGGCATAAATTAATCAAACATATAAAATGACCTCCCACTTGGATTAGGTTTAAGATGAACAAAAATACATAATAAACTTAATGTGATGCTTATTTATCAGTCATACACAAGAAACAGGAATGATTTCTCTAATAGAAATAGAGTTGTAACCCTTTTTATAAGAGATTTATGCTGATTCTAAGCTATTTGAATAAAGGCATTTTGAAAGGATTATTTCCCAAACTTGTTTCTCAGCCAAACCCATTTGATCTACAATTTATTTAAAGTCCCTCTGATATTTTAAGTAAATATTTCAATAATTTAACAACACATCTGACATGTTTATGATTAAATTAATTATTATTGCAGTTCAGAGGTTAATAGAGAATGAAAAAAGCTCTTGGTGAAACTTTCAAATCTTCTCATGTGGCATGAGGTAATAAAACTTGTGTAGGTTTTAAATGGAACATTTTTGAGAGTTTATGACTAGTAAATGCGTTGAATACGCAGACGAAAACACATCGAGTTGTCATCTTTGTGAAGTGTTTTTCCTGCCCATTACGAGCGGCTCAAGCTGTGCGTGTTTATCTGAATATGTTCTCATGTTCTTTAAACGACTCCTGAGCGTTAATGGAGCGGATATAGAAGTGAAACCGCAAGACGTACGGTAATGACCTGTTACACATCCATCGCAATGACAACAAACATCTCAGACGGAGGGATGATGTTTTCAGATGGGGTTATTTTACAAAGCAATGAGTTTTATGATACTACGAGTGGATGAAATAGCTGATGTGCAAATGTGAACCGTAAACAGCCGAAAGTCAGACTGTATTACTTTCTAGAAGAATAGCTATTCCGAGGCCATCCAAGATGTAGTTGAGTTTGTTTCTTAATTCAATTTTGAGAAATATAGCATTCCACCAGTGTCTCATCAATGGATGCCCTGCAGTGAATGGGTGCCGTCAGAATGAGAGTCCAAACAGCTGCTAAAAACATCACAATAATCCACAGCACTCCGGTTCATCAGATAATGTCTTGAGAAGCCAAAAGAAGCAAATCCATTTTGACTATTTAACCTCAAACTGTTGCTTCTGGCTGAAATATGAGTTGTTTATCCATAATAATGCTTCCTCCAGTGAAAACGTCTTGGATCAGGAGAGAAATCTGCACACATAAAACACCGTTTACAAGCCAAAACAGCTCTAAACAAATATGTGGCTGGATTTTGATGTGAGAGACTACAGGAGATGGACTTTTTCACTGGAAGAAGCATTATTATGGATTATGGACTCATATTTTAGTTGGAAGTTAAAAACATCTTATTGATGGATTTTTTTCTTACAAACACAACTTTTGTCTTCTCCAGATGTTAACTGATGGACTGGAGGGATGTGGATTATTGTGATGTTTTTATCAGCTGTTTGGACTCTCATTCTGACGGCACCCATTCACTGCAGATAATTCAGTTTTCTTTTTAGTGTACATTTCTTCCCATTTATCCTATTTTACTCTGAAAAATGTGCTGCAAATACTGTTGACAAATGCTGTAGCTGTTCTTTAGTAGAAGTAGTTTTTGATGGTTAAAATAGCTATTCTAGAATCATAATCTGACTGCATTTAATGTAAAACTATGTCTCATAACTTTGAACGCTCATCTGGTTTCAGTTGTGTTTTTGTTTATTTTGGTGACATATAAAAAAAGTCTTCCCATCTGCCTGCACTTGAGTCTTCGCCTCTTGCGATCTGTCACACTACGTCCTTAATAACAATGGATGAAAAGTTTAGAGCCCTACTGATAATTAAGTCTAGAGTGTGTCCACCTTTGTGTGTGGGTCCATGTACATGCTGAATCGACAGGTAAAAAAAAGCTTCAAGTCCAAATATTCATTTATCACCAATTAACTGTTTGACAAACATTCCTGCTTCGAGCTCTGAATTTAAAAAAATCTCAAACATGCTCCGAAGTCCCGATCTGAATCAACCGAGTCGCGAACAGGCTCCGAAGTCCCGATCTGAATCAACCGAGTCGCGAACAGGCTCCGAAGTCCCGATCTGAATCAACCGAGTCGCGAACAGGCTCCGAAGTCCCGATCTGAATCAACCGAGTCGCGAACAGGCTCCGAAGTGCCGATCTGAATCAACCGAGTCGCGAACAGGCTCCGAAGTGCCGATCTGAATCAACCGAGCGGCGAACAGGCTCCGAAGTCCCGATCTGAATCAACCGAGTCGCGAACAGGCTCCGAAGTGCCGATCTGAATCAACCGAGTCGCGAACAGGCTCCTAAGTGCCGATCTGAATCAACCGAGTCGCGAACAGGCTCCGAAGTGCCGTTCTGAATCAACCGAGTCGCGAACAGGCTCCGAAGTGCCGATCTGAATCAACCGAGCGGCGAACAGGCTCCGAAGTCCCGATCTGAATCAACCGAGCGGCGAACAGGCTCCGAAGTGCCGATCTGAATCAACCGAGTCGCGAACAGGCTCCGAAGTGCCGATCTGAATCAACCGAGCGGCGAACATGCTCCGAAGTGCCGATCTGAATCAACCGAGCGGCGAACATGCTCCGAAGTGCCGATCTGAATCAACCGAGCGGCGAACAGGCTCCGAAGTGCCGATCTGAATCAACCGAGCGGCGAACAGGCTCCGAAGTGCCGATCTGAATCAACCGAGCGGCGAACATGCTCCGAAGTCCCGATCTGAGTCAACGGAGTCGCGAACAGGCTCCGAATTGCCGATCTGAAAACTTCGACCAAAGAATGTAAAAAATAACCATATTTCTCTAATAACTCTAACTCTACAACTCTATGAAAGACTCTATGAATAAATCGCTATAGTAAAAGAGAAATAATAAGAGGAGTGAAGTTTCCTACCATTCTGCTGTGTTTGGTCCTCACACGCGTCTGACGCTCTGTGGCGCGTCTCCGCCCCTCACACGCGCGTTTACAGCGCTAAATTAATCATCTTTGCTAATTATTATACATTTACTTCATTGTCAGCTTCAGGTAGCCCTACTTCATACTCTCTAAAACAAAAAAGGTTGTATTTCAGTAATAATTCTAAATTATCAAAATAACATATGATTTTCAGTTACAATAATTAATCCTAAATTTCGACATTAATAACTTACTTTTAGCAAAATCAGACGCACGCGCGCTCACAAGATCTCCCGGTTCTTACTTCTGTAGACTCACACTAAACGGTTCATTTGAATCAGTGAGTGGTCGACTCCAGAACAGCTGCAATCGGATCATTCTAATTCGTAAACGAATCGTTTGGTGCGATTCGCGATCCGATTTAAACGTTTATTTTGAAAAGACTCAGTTCGTTCATGATGAATCTGACACCGCTTCTGCGTGTCGGAGCACGTGATATATTATAGGGAGTAACGATATGTTTTATGAAATGTAGTGAAGTTAAAAGTACGAGCTTATGCTTTGGAATGTAGTGAAGTAAAAGTAAAAGTTACTCAAAATAAAACTACTCCAGTAAAGTACAGATACTTGAAAAATGTACTTATACAGTAACGAAGTAAAGCTACTCCGTTACTGTCCACCACTGAATGCTAATCTATGGTAAAAGATAAAGCTAATGTTTTCTACACTCGCTGTGATCCGCCGGCAGGTTGCACTCCTGTACTGTCGTCTCTCTCAGTCTCTCTTTGTCTCTGTTGATTTCCAGTCTTTATGTCTCTCAGGGGCTTTAACAAAGTACAGACTGTCACATACATTCTGTTCCTCTTGGACACGCCGAATGATCATAAAAGTAAGAGAGAGATGTCGGGGATTTATGAGACTAGCAGGTACGCGACGCTCTGCTGTGTCTGTTCTTATGATGAACGCTCTTGTGTCTTTCTAGGCTTGTTATTTCTCTCTCTCTCCAGCTGTCAGTCATTCATCACAGATGATTTCCTGTCCCAGCAGACATGTGCACAGACTTTACACTCTCTGATCTTTGATTGACGGCTGTCAATCATATTCCAAGCACCTCCTGAGAAGAGCAAACCTGCTCAAGCACTTCCTGTGGTGGGAGGGGCCACACAGCTCAACTCAGTGACTCAATCTGCAGTCAAAGAGACTGAGACAGAATTAAACCTGTGTTTTTAGTGAGAAAGAAAGTAAAAGATGTGCTTTCATTTTAGGGGCATGGAACACAAATCCAAAACTCTGACAACAAAATGCATAATGCTGTTCAAGGGCTGTCCTTTAAAGCTACAGTTCATAGGAACATGCAACTGATTAATAGTCGTTATGAATGCATTGGACTGTCTGTGTAATGCATTATATACACAGGTTTGTGGTTGCAGTGTCAGGGTAAGGTCTGTTCGGGCTAATGAACACATATGATGTGTGTTGTATTCGACAGCGCTCTGATGACCCACACGCCGCGAGCAGCTGAAATCTGCGACAGCTCCCATATGGCATTCCTGCAGGACGCTAACACTGTAGTGCAAACCCAGCAGAAACCTGATCAAGAGATTCACTTTTACCTCCAGTGTGTGTGTGTGTGTGTGTGTGTGTGTGTGTGTGTGTTCTGGGACGGCAGCCCATTACAGCCTGATGGAGGTACAGATATTATAGAGCCATGAGCCTCTTTCAGTAAAAGACCAGACACTAATGAAATTAAAGACATGCGGTCGGTCACAGAGGCCAGAGCGCTTTTCAACATCGTTTTCTATGCAGTCTATAGAAATCTTGCTGTTATTTATGGCCGCTCTAGGCAGGTCATGAGGTCTGGCTTTTGGAGATAAGCAGATTTACACACACACACACACACACACACACAATAATATACATCTTATTTATATTATATATTTATATATATATAAGATCTTATTTGAATTTTAAAAAATTTATTGAACAATAAAAATGTAAAAGAATATATTTTTCCAAATATATTTTTTTATTTTTATTTTATATACGGTATATTTAAATTTGAAAAAATGTGTTGATGGAAATGCACAAATCAGTATGTATTCTATATTTCTATATATTTTTATTTGAATGGCAAATATATATTTAAACATTTTATTACATACAGCATTTATATGTAAAATAGATGAAAATAGAAGGAAAAAGCATAGGACATATACTATGGTAATACTATCACTCTCTCTGTCTCTCTCTCGGTGTCTCTCTCTCTCTCCCTGTCTCTCTCTCTCTCTCTCTATCTCACTTCCTGTGGCTGATCTTCAGGCAGTGTTTCCTCCAGAGTTGAAGGCTTTGAGTTTTCCTGCAGTGATCCACAGACCTCTGGAGATTCCTGTGAGTGAATCCTCAGCATTAGTGTGATCATGCGTGACGCGAGTGTGTGTGTGTGGCCCTGGGGTCCATGTCAAACACCCCCACTTCATCACAGATGCTCTTCTGACCCCAGACACCGTCAGGAACTCGCCCTCAAATGTTGCTCTGAGCTCTGTGTCATTTCTGCTGAATGAAATCAGTGCATGTTTCTTACTCATTTTGAGTTGCAGATTATAAAAATAATGTCTGTTTCGCACTTTCTCACAAAATATGATGTTAAATGATATTTAAAAAAGATTTTAAGTTAAATGAGATATTTTGAATATGAACATTTGACTCCTTTTCTTATTTTAACAAGTGCATTAAAGCTGATACATGTTTAAAATAATATAAAAATCTTAATTTTTGTCTTGTGAAAACATAAATATATTTATTTTTTGTATTTATTTTATTTACTTGGCATCTGCTGAATTTTATATATATATAACTTTTTGGGCTTGAGTACTGAGGTACTTGTTGATGTCCTCATGAAACGGTAAACCGTTTTTGTTGTTAATTATTGTCACTTGTTTCGAAAATTGATCATCAATGAAGACCAAAGATAGTTGTTGATATGAACCGAGAGGTGTCTTAGTCATGCTTCATTCAAGTATTAATTTCTCAGATGTTTCTTCTAAAAAAGAAGATTATAAAAATAAACACAAACGAGTCCCTACACACAAAAATGGATTTTAAAACAATTGTCTACTATTATTTCAAGCTTATTTCACAGGTTATACAAAGAAACTGAAAATAACATGACATTTTGAAGTGGAAAATGAAATAGTAATTCTTAAGAGTGGTTTTTTTGTAGATAATCTCCAATAATCTTTGTTTCATTAACAAACTTGAAAAATTGTGTAGGATTTATAATGAAACAGGGTTATATGGGTCACTTCAATTTTAATTTTTTTAAGTTTCGTTTCTTAAAATAAAATAAACTTAACTGCATTAAAACAATCTAAAAACATTCCCTCTTTTCATTTACCTTGTTTATCCTGAATAGAACTCGATAGAAAATTAATAAAAAATTACAAATTGAAATATTGTAATTATTTAAAATATGTCTATATTTTAAAACGTTATCAAATGAAAGCAGAAAATATAAATTAAAAACAAATTCAAATAAAAACTGTAATAGTACAACACTGTTTTAAAACAGTTTTCACTCATAAATGAAAAGTAATGGCAAGTAACATTAAATTAAACATGAAATTTTGAAGTAAAAAGACTGACAGTATTTTCTTGTAAATACTATAGCTTTTATATCTTTGGAAACAAAATTTTTCAGCATTGAATCTCAGGAGGACTCATTTGTTGTGTTGTGTTAGATGTTTAGTGTGCTTCTATGCAGTTGTTGTATGTTGTTTACTAAATAATTCCTTTCTGCGGTCACATCAATAATCTTAGTTATGAGCAATAAGGATGCAAACACATTTTTTTCCAGCTTGTTTATTTTTGGCGTCCTATGAGACTCTTAGCAACAGAAATAACAGATTGCATGTTGAAGAAGCAGGCCTCGTCGCTCTGATATTTCCCTCGTCTTTGCTCTTTTATGCTGTGCATTAACAGAAGCGATCCTCACCTGCTGAGAAACTCCTGCAGCCTTCAGCAGCACTGAATGTGATGAGAGGAGACGAAGAGTTCACTCTCTCCTGTGGTCATCATGACTCCTCTTCAAATGCACACACTGGCCGTGGGAATGTGCTTCTGATGAGAGTATCTGTAGTGCGTTGTGGCATCACAATGGCCAGCGGCAGCACATCGCTCGAACACACCGTGAACACTGTGCACTGAAACATCTGCTTGCTTTTCTGTCTCACTTATTTCTCCTTCCCTCTGTCTGTTTTTTCCCTCAGGCTCTCCATTTCTCTCAGTATGACTGACCTGCATTGTAAAAATGAATTTGAAAATGAAAACTGGTAAATAAAAGATGAATTACAAGATGCATGTTGTTTGAACCAGGATTGCAATAGTTAACTAAAACAAAAACCATAAAATGAAATAAACATAATCCTTGCGATAAATGAAATACATGTAAACTGAAATAAAATATTTAATATCAGAAATATTTGAATTCAGCTAGTCGAGAACACGACATAACTGAAATAAAAACATAAAAATAACCTCAAAAAATATCTTTGAAACAGTTTACTTTAAACTTACTTCACAGATAATTGCATAGAAACTGCTAAATAACATTGAATTAAACATACTCCAATAGTCTTTGTTTTACTTACCAGAAACATTATTTTGATAAAAATAAAACTGAAATAAAATTAATAAGCATACAAATATAATAATATCAATATAAAAAAGATAGATAGCATGTTTTTCACAGTGCGTTCTGGTCATATTCAGGCTTGTCTATCCATCTTTAAGAGTGTTTGTGTGTCTGTAATCAGGTTACTATTCACACAGATGAGGCTTTTGATGGATCATATCATCTGTTTTGTTGCAGCCATATTGATCAGTGTTTCTAGTTCATTCCAGAACAGATTCAATCCCAAGTAGGTCACCAACACGCCTCCATGTTCCTAATAAATGAATAATATCTTTAGAGAATAAAAAACACTTGATATTAATGACTGTCTGAAGATGCCATTGTTTTTATCTGACAGTTTATCGTTTTTGTTTCCTGTTCTGTGTTTTTGTAATTAAAGAAATTGTTTTTCTTTTAAAATATATAATGTAATCATCTCAAGTCATCAAAACCTCTCTTTATTCCACATAAAAAATTATTTTGTCAAGCCCCGAAATAAAATAAAAAAACACCAAAGGAACAAAATGTTTTGATTGCATCATTATATATATATATATATATATATATATATATATATATATATATATATATAATTATCATTATTATTATTATTATTAAAATGCAAAATATTTGAACTATATTAGTAGTCAGTAAGCATTATTACTATTATCAGGTGTCTTTAGAAGAGATTAATTGAATTGCATTATATTTATAATTCTCTGATAATAATAATGATCATTATATGATGCTTTATGAGTTTATATGGAAGACTGGTCAGGATACTCTAAATAATTAGATTTTGTGCTTGACAGAATAAAGTTATAAGGTTTGTAATAACAATGAGGGTTAATGAGTAAATGATGACAATTTTTATCCTTTTAGTTAATTTTTTTTCTCTCTATTAAACAATTTTTGATTGCATCCACTAATTGCATTCAAATAGGTATTAATTTATCTGCCAAGTTTAATCTTAACACAAACTTTATGGCAGCGTATGGCATTATTATCAGAGTTTTCTGACTCAGTAGCATCTAAAACCGTCTGCAAACTCAGCCGATGAAAATACAAAAACAGTTGCAGACGCTGCCACCCACTCCGGTCCGCTCCGGTCCGGTCCATCAGCGACTGTGTTCCAGCTCTGTAATTAGTCTTCTGTTTGACAGCAGACAGACAGAAAACATGGCAGACAGACCCTTAGTCCACCACAATTGTTTACTGTGCCTAGTTTGTTTATAGCTTTTTAATGTGCTGAGACACATTTTGATGATAATTTCGGGCCTGACAGTCCTGGAGTCCCTGGTAAACAATCAAGAACCAATACATTTTTCAAGATTAAACTCTTAAAGTCAAAGACATTTACTAAATAAATAAAACATTTTGGTGTGTAAGGATTTTTGGGGTAATGCATTGATTTAGCTGGGATCAAACAAATCATTTGTTCGCCATTTTGAAATGCTTTGAATAATTGGGTCAAAAATTGGTAGAGACCATGGACAACATGTATTGATGTTGCCTGAGAATTTTTAAGACAGCGCCACCTTGTGTTCAGAATATACAGGGTTTCATACGAAAACATAATTATAAACATAATAAAAGTAATTATTTTGTTTGCTAGTAAGTTGAGCAAATTAGGTTTTGACTTATCATTTAGACCTGGCTTGTGGTTGTTTTTAGAGATGAAATAATATTATAGGTTCTTCTGACTCGTTCTTTGGTTCCTCTGAGGTTTCGGTTCTTCTACAGATAGCTCATAAGCACTGTTTCTGTTTTCTGGCTGTATTGTGTTTGTTTCTGTGTTTAGTGAGACTCAGCAAGCATGTTGTGACCATTTAAAAGCATTTTTGCTCTGCAAAAACACTTAATGCGGGCTGCGTGTGGGCCACGATGTGTGCTAGCAGCTTTAAAACATTTGTCTCCATGTGCATGTGCTGAATATAAAACACTCGGTCCTGCATAGTGCTGTTTCATAATGAATCCTGATTTAAAAACACTTTTGAAATGAAACGAGCTGAATTAATTCTTCTGAACTTTAGTCCTTTTCTTTTGCTTAGTATTTTAGTCGTTTCTTTCAAAACGATCAAGCTAATCTTGAGTTAGTGGCCTTTCTGTCATGTCTGACTTGAGATTGAATGAGATTTTGGTAACACTTTACACTCCTGTAGCGATTCGTGCACCAGTGAGACACAGGGAGAACGAGAGATCCAATCGCAGGTATGTTTATTTAGAGGTATTCCAAAATCGTTGTCAAACATGCCAGGGTCAAAACCAGAATGCAGTCGAAACAAAAACAAACAAACAAGAAAGGAAATAGGAAAAGGAACTCAGAATATGAGGAAGGAGTAATCTTGGGGAACGAGAAGACTGGAACATCGAAGGGTAAGGACTCCATACAAACAACAGGGAAAGACAGGTATTTATAAGGAGGCTAATGACAATAGATTGCCTGCACCTGGTGCAATTAACTGGAGACAGGACCAGACTAGAGGAATTATAGTGCCTATGGTGAAGTGCCTAAGGAGAAGTGAGCTCACTAGTGGACACCCAGGAAAACTCCTCATTAAAAATGCGTATGGAAGCTTGTTTCTGCCACTAAATACATGAACACCGGGGTGGTGTTGGCAAAGTGGATAAGATGCATTCCTTTGGTGTGAGAGACCCGGGTTCTAATCCACTGTGAGGCACCAATGTGTCCCTGAGCAAGACACTTAACCCCTAGTAGCTCCAGAGGTGTGCGACCTCTGACATATATATATATATAGCAATTGTAAGTCACTTTCGATAAAAGCGTCAGCTAAATGAATAAATGTAAAAAAACAAAACAGACTTCTGACTTTTTCTAAAAAATCTGGCTTTTTTTTTTTATCCGGAATTCTGAGATATTATGAGATATAAACTCCCAGTTGCTAATAATAAAGTCCAATTTGGAGAAAAAAAGACTAACTATGTTCTTTGTGACTTTACATCATGCAGTTCTGATTTTATAACTTGCAGTTGCACATTTGTGTCTCACAATTCTGTGAAAAAAGGAGGATAAAATGTCAGAATTGTGAGATGTAAAGATAGATAGTTTACATGAGCTAACAGTAAAAACACTCATGAATAATGTATTGATCTTAGGTAATATTTATTTCGACATTTACTAATGCATCATCAAAGCAAAATGTGTCATTAATGCAAAATCTGTTATCTATTGGTTCTGAGCTAAAATGAACCATGTTGTATTTTTATTAAGTAATGCTAGGAAAGAATACTAAATAATGAAACAAATGTATTGCTCATTGTTAGTTATGGATTACATTATGTGAACTAACGGGGCTACATGGAGGTTTATTAAAATGTGTGTAAATCATGTTAAATGTTACTTGGAACACATTAAGACATAAAAGATTTGAGAAAATGAGTCACACTTCCCAAAACTGCAGTATCGATAGAGCAGTGTGAACATTCATCAAAACATCTCCTTTTGTGATCCACGGACAGCCAGAAGTAAATAACAATCATTTTCATTTTCAGATGAGCTATTTCCTTTTACATGAATACAATCTCTCTGTCCTGTCATTAAAGCTCACTGTAGAGATGATGGTTCTGCCTCTGAACATAAGAAGAGAAGCGATATTACCACAGTCTATCAGCTCAGAGATGATGGAAACTATGTGTCATCACTGAGAAACCCATCAGTGTTTGAAGCGCACACACACACACACACATACACACACACACACACACACACGCACTCACACACACACACACACACTCACACACGCACTCACACACACACACACACACACACACAGAGCTGTGTCAGCCCTTCGGGGTGGGTTTCCCTCCTCCGCTCACGACTCACGCCGCAAACCTGTCATGTGACTCCAGACAGCCAATCAGATGCAGCAGAGCGGGGATTCCATGTGTGTGGGAGTAAAAGCTTCAAATAAATGACACATTAGAGCTTAACGCAGTACTGCACTTCACCATTAACTTCCACATACGCTTATATGAGGGAATTGAGCTCAGAATCAAATTAAATCCTATTTAAAGATGATGTGGGTGGCATATTGAGATCATCTACACACAAAAATATAGGCTACGCAATCCTCATACTCAGGGTTAGAACAAATCTTTCACCATTTTATTTGGGCAACCACAGAGAAAAAAATTCAGACCTGTTGACTGATCACATTTAAATGTTTCAGTTGGCCAAATTTAATTATTATTAATTTAATTTTATAAATTCAGTTAGGCCAATTGAAAATTTGAGATGTAACCAGCTACTATACATTTTTGAGCTGGAGAGGTTTTTATTTTTCACAGTGTATATTATGATTGCTAGGTGTTTTCTATGATCGTATGGTCTTTAAACATGACTTGTGTCCTTCAGTATTTAGTCATGGATTTTATTTCACCTGTTTTCTGGTGAAAATTGTGCATTTGATCACTTAGTAAAGTAAAATATTATTTGAGGGGATTTGCAAATGCTGTGGAGTAAGAGAGAGCGTTACAGTTCACACACACACACACACACACACACACAGGCTTCTGCTCGGTGGAGAAAAAAGCCAATTAACATCAATGTCAGCAGTCATTTATTATCCGTGGAGGTAAGCTGAGAGGACGGCGAGAGGAAGCTCCCTCCACCTCCTCTAACTCTCACTCTTTCTCACTCTTTCTCTCTGTATTTCTCTTCTCCTCGTCTGTGATGCAGCAGATATTTAGTGCCGAATGCTGACGGCTCTTCCAGCTCATTGTTCCTCAGATCTCGTATTGACAGAGCCGCACCTGATGTCTGCACGCACAGCCCCGCACCTGTGCCAGGTGTTTGACGGCACGTCCCTGACCCGAGACGATGACTGCCGCCGTCTGACAACACCAGATCTGTCGATGGGTCACATAATCAAATCT
The DNA here is from genome assembly GCF_003368295.1 of Carassius auratus. Taxonomy (NCBI): domain Eukaryota; kingdom Metazoa; phylum Chordata; class Actinopteri; order Cypriniformes; family Cyprinidae; genus Carassius; species Carassius auratus. The sequence continues at coordinate 23,223,295 of NC_039263.1, read as the reverse complement.
TCATATAAATAACGTGATTCCTGTTCCTTGGACAGCCAATATATTTTTCTTTTTATATAATAGTTATAAATAGTTCAGGATTACTTGATAAGGATTAGAATATGCTATATACATTTCCTTTAAAAGTATGGAATAATTTACATTTTTTATTTATTTTTTTGCTCTGAAAGAAGTCTCTTCTGCTCATCAAGACTGGAATTATTTGATGAAAATTACAGTAAAATTTATTAAATATTATTACAACATAATATAGCGGTTTTACATATGAATATATGTTTAAATGTAATTTATTTCTGTGATGCACAGCTGTATTTTCAGCATCATTCCTCCAGTCTTCAGTGTCACATGATCCTTCAAAAATCTGCTGCTCAAGAAACATTTCTGATTACTATCAATGATTATGCTCCCCAATATGTTTTAGGAAACCATGATTAGGTCAATTAGATTTCAAAAAGAAGATTTTAAATTAATGCTTTCATTAAGCAAGTATGCATTAAATTGATTAGAAGTGACAATAAAGACATTTATAATGTTAAAAAGATTTATATTTCAATTAAATGCTGTTCTTTTGAACTTTCTATTCGCCAAAAAAAACTGTATTTTTGGATCAAATAAATTCAGCCTTGATTAGACTTCTTTTAACGAGCCTAAAAAAATGTATGTTTATTTTTAGGGCTACACATAACACTTGACTGGTACTATACTGTAAGACTGACCAAATGAAAACATTGAAATGACGTACAGTTAATTGTCCTTCACCATACAGCATGTCAGTGTGACATCTGACCAAACCATGATCGCTTCATTTACCACATTAAAAAATCACACATGACAGAAACACATAACAGTAGGCCTCACAGCGATGACTGACACATCAGGACAACACCCGCCCATTCCTGTCATGTGACCGCCGGGTCACTTCAGCACTAGGCAGGTCATATTTGTGGAAATGTGAATAAAGAGTTTGCACAGCTGAACTATGAAAGGGCCACTCGCTGTCTATAAGAGCTGTAAGCGTGAAACAGATGCTATTCATGAGCAACACAACCCAGAGAGAGAAACTGACATAAATATAGTCTATAGTCCAGAATAAAGAGGAGAAGAGAAACAACTGAGGTGTATTGAAGAGATTGTTTTCTTCCTACAGTCCAAAGTGAAGTGAATGAGTTCAAGCGGGCGGCACTTAAAAATAGCATCCGTTGATGATGGACGTCATTCATTAGGGCTTTCAGGCTTTTCCAGCACACACACTAATGTCAAATTCACGCGGTGTCTATGAAAACATCCGTGTGTCTCACGAATCTTTCACACAAACACACACACACGGTGCTCACTGTCGGAAGCTCATATGATGAAAGAGACACAAATCTGTCCTTTGAATAATTTACATAGGGCAGTTCGGCATTATTTCAGCTTTCTCGGCCTTGAATGAAACGATTCACCAGTGTTTCCCTGCCAGATGAAATCCTCAAAGACTGGGAAGTGCAGCACAAATCCATCATGATTGTCATCAAGCACATATACACCAATGTTCAAAACTATGGCGTTTGTATGATTTTTAAAACACTTTAAAGTCTCACCAAGGCTGCATTTATTTGATTAGAAATACAGTAAAATCAGTACATTTTGAAATATCACTGCAATTTACAGCAACAGTTTTCTATGTAAATGCATTTTATCATAGAATTTATTCCTGTGATCAAAGCTGTATTTTCAGCATCATTACTCCAGTCTCCAGTGTCACATGATCTTCAGAAATCATTCTGATATACTGATTTGCTGCTTAAGAAACATTTCTGATTGTTATTATGTTGAAAACAGTTGTGCTGCATTCATATTTTTGTGCAAGACATGCTGCATTTTATTTTTCAAGATTCTATAATAGAAAGTTCAAAAGAACAGCATTTTTAAAAATAGAAATCTTGAATAATAAATAAAATAAATTATTTTAATATAACTTACTAACCCTAGAAATTAACTGTAATTTATAATGAGATGAGATGCATTTTTTTGTGCATATGACTGTTTTATAAATTATAGGAAATTGTCATTATTATTTAAATGAACAGTTTTATTAATTAGGTCCTTCAAAGAAATGCCCCTCCCACTTCCCTTTTAGCTCCGCCCCTGTCTGCCATTCATTTAACTAGATTCAGTTCATACATCTCATTTCTCCTTTGACCTTTGAACCGTGCTGCACTGATTACAGCTTTGGCAAACTAAAAGCCAGCTCTGTGTTTCACAGATAACATTGGAGACAGACACTCACAGTAAGAACAGCACTTAAAGAGGATTGGAAATGTTACCGCTGACTGAGAGGGTAAAATCAGCCGCTCTCTGGGTCAGACTGAGAGACAGAGGAGATGGCGAGGTTAATTACATCAGACAGCCAGAGAAAAATCCAGCATGTGTGGAGGCTCACCGTAAGAAGTCCTTTCTCCAGGTCCAGCCAATGTCAGCCTTTCATATTTCTTCTATATTTACAATAAAGCAATAAGTCACCAAGAACACAATTACAGTGGTTTTTACCATTAAGGAGGCTTTGGCTTCTCTGCCTACCAACAGCAAGCTTTAAGTAAGTTCACCCCAAAAAAATGTATTGAGCTGAAAATATATTCACTCTCACGCCATCCAAGATGTAGATTAGTTTGTTTCTACATCAAATTTGGAGAAATGTAGCAATGCATCACTTGCTCACCACTGCAAGTGAATGGGTGCCGTCAGAATGAGAGTCCAAACAGCTGATTAAAACATCACAATAATACACAAGCAATCCACACCACTCTGGACCAGCAGTTAACATCTTGTGAAAAAAAAGCTGCTTGCTTGTAAGAAACAAATCCAGCATCAAGATGCTTTTAACTAAAATATAAATCCATCAACCATAATTATGCGTTCTCTAGTGAAAAAGTCCATCTCTTGTTGACTCTCGTGTTAAAATCCACCAAAATATTTAGTTTTGGCTTGTAAATGGTGCTTAATCTGTGCTGATTTATCTCCTGATTCAGACCAGATGACTTTGTCACTGGAGGAAGTGTTGTTATGAATTATAGATATGTTTTAGTTAAAAGCGTCTTGATGGATTTGTTTCTATAAAAAAAGCAGCGTTTGGCTTCTCAAGACATTAACTGATGGACTTGAGTGATGTGGATTACTTGTGGATTATTGTGGTGTTTTTATCAGCTGTTTGGACTCTCATTCTGACGGCACCCATTCACTGCAGAGCATCCATTGGTGTGCAAGTAATGCAATGCTACAATTTTCCAAATCTGATGAAGAGAAAGACTCAACTACATCTTTGATGGACTGAGAGGGAGTAAGTTGTCATCAAATTGTCATTTTTGGGTGAACTATTCCTTTAAGTGAGGAGCTATCAAAGAAGGAAAGTAATGTTCTGAAGTTCAAAGCAGGTGTGTCTGTGTGTCTGAGAACTGTTTTGGACTGTGCCGTAATGAGCAGCATCATTTCTGAAAGTTTGCATGCAGAAAGTGAATGTTTTGGCAGACAGTGGAGAATTTAAACAGGCACCAATTACACTCTTCCCATCCACCCACAGAGGTCTTCAGTATAACCCCGCAGGTGTGTGTTTTATCAGCAAGCAGGAACAGCTTCTCTCTCGCACACACACACAAATACACACACACATTACTAACAGCTCCCTGTTTTTCAGGTTATTTGCATGAAATTAGACGCCCACTGATGCATGTAATTGCATATCAATTAAAACCAATTTTACATGTCCAGATAATAATTTAGAGAGATTTCAGAACATTGTGTTGCTATTTACAAAACTTTGTACTTTTTTCAGGGCTGGAAAATGTACCATGATACATGCATATCTATCTACCTATATATTTATATATATGTGTGTGTGTGTGTGTGTGTGTGTGTAATATATGTTAATGGATGTTCAGTGGTAATTTGACACTTTTAGATGTTTTTGTTAGTTTTCCTTTGGTCAAATGAAGTTTATAGATGATCTGATCATCACTTCCTCACACAAGGGACTGCCTGACTTCTATCCCACAACCCTTTGCTCCAGGCTCTGATCATCAATATGTCAGCTCCATGGCAACATGCCGCCCTCTCACACTCACACTTAACTCTTAAGTGTATTAGAGGAAGAGTTATTCAAATCAAAGAGAGCATGCTAATTATAGTGTCACAGACACATGCAGACGGGCTCAAGCCCCTGCCCTTTTTATAAATTATTCAAAAGTGCCCCTCTCAGACAAATACCAATGATATTGTTGTCAAAAAAACAAAATGCATTTGAATTATGATTAAGATGAAAATGTGTACAAAACAGTAATTCATTTCTTAAAAGTTCCTGTTTATTTTTTCATATCTGTCAATCTGAGCCATTGCTATGGTTGCGTGCGTTTTGCTTGACTGACTGATATTCAACAGTCTGTTCAGAAAACATTTTATTTATCATAGAATCCTGAAAAAGTATCACAGGTTTCCAACATTGATAATAAATCAGCATTTCTTAAAACGTATGTTAAATATAAAATAGTAATACTTCCAAACTTTTGAACTATAATTAATTTTTTTACATATTTACATAAAAAATTATATTTAATTTATATATATGTACATATATATTATGAATGAACTATTTGCTAAAAATATATATTTAAAGTAATTATTCAGGAATTATTTATTCACAAATAAATTATTTCTTGCAGTATATATTGCTGAAATTAAAATTTTATAATTCCAGAATTTGAAACAAATAAATAATATTTTTGTGTTAAACTTTTTATATAAAAAATGTATATGAAATGTAAATATATAAAATTTTAAAGTACTCATTCAGAAATTAATGATTCATAAATAATTGCAACAGTTTATATTTATATTGTTCCTGAAATGATCAATTAAATGAATTAAATTAATCAAAATTAAATACATTACATATTATTACTCTGTTTATATATTTTATAAATAAAATAAAATATGTACTATATTTCTATTATAGTATTTCATTCAAAATCAGCCACTGAAAAGCTAAGCTATTAATCTGTACATGCATATGCAGTATAATGTAACCAAAGATTTGGCAATGCCAAGCTTCTTTTAATGTGCCAGTAAAGTTTCTTGAATGTTAAGAGAGAAGGAAACTTTATTAGTGCCCATTTCAGCTGAAAAACTCTAAACAGCTGGTGTTGGATGTGAATGCGAGTGCATTAGCATATTTATTGCGGCCATTAGAATGAGCAGGGAACCCTGCACTCTTCCTTCCTGCATCTTCATCCCTCTTTAGATTCTCAAGATTTCCAAGAGGAGGAGAGGATCATTCAGAGAGTTCAGAGTGGTTCTTTCCGTACGGGTGGAGAGGCCGGATAGGATGTGAGATGGATTTCTCTCCCAACAGCTCTCCAGGGAACCGTTTTAGCTCTAAACAAAACAGAAAACCCTCCTCGAGGCAGGGACTCATTTCACACATACTTCTCGTATTCATTTTATGTCTTTGTGATGTTAATGGACATTGACTTGAAAACCCATCTGACCTCTTGTTAGAGTCAGTTCTGTGAACTCCAGCTGAAACTCTGAGCTTCTGATCCCAGATGACGTAACGGGTCCGAGGGGAAGCGATCATGAACGTTTGCTTCCATATTCTCCTGTCTGTGGCGGTTTAGGTCTTTCTGGGTCTGTAAGATCAGTTCTGTGTCATTCTGATGTATATGGATCTGATCTATATAGATATGATCTGCTATATGGATCTGGTTTTGTTCTGTGGGCTTCTGAGTAGGTCTGCTTTATGTAAATATGATCTATGTAGTTCTGTGAGGTTTGTTTTTATGCATCTGTGACTGTGAGGTTCTGTGGGATGGTCTGTGTGGTTCTGAGCAGATCTGTTCAAATCTGATCTAGTTGGTTCTACAGGGTTCTGTCTAGTTCTCTGCTTCATATGGATCTGCATGTGTTTTCTTCAGCACCATGGAGAGTTCCATTCCGAGCGTCCCGCGTTCTATTCCATCTCGCGCTTGGCGGGAGTTCAATCACGACGGGTCGCGTGCAGAACCCCAGTTCTATTTTTTTTTTTTTTTTTTTTTTTAATTCTGACTGTACCGCTGAGGCGTGAGTGTCGGGGGAAGCGCAGAAAGTTAAAAACACGAAGCACTCCAACAAAAGCAGGAAAAAGCCCCAGAGCCTCCAGAGAATCGTGACTCGAGGAGAAAGAGCAATGCGTCACGGGTGGGTGGGGGTGTTCGTATCCACGCATTCAGTCATAGTCACTATGATCCTAAACGCGCTCATTTCGCTCCCCCGCCCCGCGTCGCGTCACATTCACCGGGGCTGCCCGCGATACAACTATTGATTCCATCTCTCTCTCTCCCTTCCTCCTTCTCTCCCTCTCTCCATCACTTCTTCTCAGCTTTTCTTTAAGTGCTGCAGAGAGCACTGCTGCTGCTGCATTGTGAGGAGAGAAAGAAAAACACTGAAGGAAGATCCGCGTTAACGCGTTCAGAAATCTGTCGGTAAGTGAGTTTTTCTGTAGCTTTACGCACGAGTCTAAAATCAGCGTTAAATCAACTTTAGCGGCATTCAGGGAACGTTCACACGGACGCGTTGTTGCGTTCGCATTTTTAAAAAGTTAGTATTTTTATCATACTGTAAGACGTCATGTTACGAATGCAACGCGAAGACGCAAATCCTATGCTTGTGTAGCTACATTAAATAATAATTAAAAACAGCATAACGCATTCTGTGTGAACGCTTCTTATTAAAAGCGGTGTCAAACCTGATTAACATTTATGACGTTTCGCTCGTGACCAATTTTTTTCCCCTTTAAGATTGCGACCTGAAAGTAGGCAAACCATGCAAAACGCATCAAAAATTACTTTATATCTTTTGTACGTCAGTTTAGACAAATTTAAAATATGTTTTGGTCAAATATAATTAAGTTAGAGGTAATCTGCTAATTAAATGTGTGTTTATGAGGTTTTTACAAATTAAACAAATTACTGTGTTAGGGAGGAATTTGAGTTTTTAATCAGGAATTTAACATTGCAAAATGTATATGCACCAGAAAAGTTTAGTTTTATTTGTGAGTCATTATAATTTCGTTTTGTACTTGAGAGGCATACATTTGGAATATTTGTTCAAGAGCAAATATTCAAGATTTTTAAGCTTGAATGCTGTTTTTTTTTTTTTTTTTAGTGTAAAGGGAGAAAATCTTTTCCCATATAACAATTGGTATCTCTCAAGCTCCACAAAGGACAAAAAGAACATATAATTAGTTAAAAAAAGTTCATTTTCTGAGCCTTTTGAGAGCTTTGTGTGAGGAACAGACCACAAGTGATGTCAGTGACTTCAAACAACATGATTGGTTATTGAGACCAAACGTCACTGACAACAATATGAGAAGTTTACTAGTAAATAGTGACTTAGATTTGGTTCTGTTCCTCATGCAAAACATTATAAGACTTGAGATGACATGGAATATAGTTGAATGGATCACTTTTATTACAAGTTCACTGCTTTACTGGAGCTTGACAGATGCAAGCAGCTGTTTTGCATGCTTAAAAATGATTATTTTGACAGAAAGCTTGTACTATTCCTTTATGCAGTAAGCTTTGAAAAACCCATAAAGATCTAGCATTATTCTGAAGACTGAAAAAGACGAATGTGTATGTGTGTGTGTTAAGTTGCTCAAGGGCTCCCAGTGGTGTCCTGGGTTGTGGAAAGAGAAAACGAGTGTGTCACTTTAGGAACTTGTTCCCTGACAGAGCAAAATTTGTGTGACTGTCACAAGCAGACAGAAATCCACCTGAAAATGTGTCATGGAGGCATGTGTGTGTGTGTGTGACAGAAAGATAAAACGGAGAGGGAGGGGATTGACTCCCATGCACAATGTCAAGACAGGCGAAATCTCATTACGGGGTGCAGCTTGCGTCAGAGCCGGACTGTGATTGATGCCTTTTCCCGGTTGTGCTGGCGATTCACGCGCAGACTGATGACTTTTCGCCAAGTGGTAGTAAAAGGGTGAAGCCGGCGGTGCATGAAACAACCTGGCTGAGAGAAAGAAAGATGCGATGAATACACAACTATAGCACCGTCCTGTAACTGGAAATGTATCTTTGCTATAGTGAAGTGTCGTACTGAAAATGCATGATAATATTATTATTTTATTTTTTTGCACATGATGGTACCAAGGTATTCTTTTTAAGAAATATTTTCTGTAAATACAATAAACCATACACAGTACATGGCAATCAGATGATGCCTTAACTGCACCTTTTGCAGGGGGTTTTAGTAGAAATCTTACAGTGATGACCGGTTTTAACCGGCACATCTGCATTAGCCTGCGTTTCGGCTGCTCCTTTGACATTTACCATCTTTATGAGGAGACTAAGAATGATCTACTTTTATTCTGGTGAACAACATATATATTTAAAGCCAAATACTTTACATCCTATTCAGGTGTTCTTTAGGAAGTATCATAGTATATATTTAATTATATTTATAGACTTGCACTCTATAGATGCATCAGATTTTTTTTATGTTATACAATCACTCTCATATATGAGTGTGTCAGCTGATCAATAGAATGGATCAGACAAAGTGTCCCCCAGCACACAGAGCTGTGACCTTTGACCTGTAGTCTGAGCCACTGACAGTAAAGCACAGACATTCACTGGTTTTCATTTTCACTTAAATAGTGGTGTCCTGAGTTGTGTCAAATGAGTTTATAAATATAACAATATAAAATGCAGTCACACTTAATTTGAGATTCTACAAACTGCATATACTCTATAGTGGTAAAATAAACGATTAAAACTTTGTTGTAAAATGGCAGGTTAATTTTATTTAGGATACAGATATTATTTAATGTGACTCAATCCACTTCTTTAGGTTATTTTACCATGATACTTTTTAGTTTTATAGATAAATAACTGCAGTTTTTAACTTTTTACAGTGTACAGGTTCACCTAAACCAATACTACAGGATTCTGTCACTTACCAAAATATAGATTTTTCTCCACTAAATGATAAAATCCTCTTGAATACATTGCACAGTATGTACAGTCTGTATATTGTTCTTGAATTGCTGTATGATTATTGATGTTTTGTGATCAGCGTTTTGCACTCAGGGATTTTAAAATACCAGAATGAAAGGTAAAATTCAAGTTTAAACTTGCTTTAAAATGCTATGATTAAGAATGTTCTGTTCTATCTGGAACCTTATTTAATCTTATTTATTTTCATCCACTTTATATACCCTGGTTTTATTCAGGATGAAAATATGATTTATTATTATGATTCAATCCACTGAACTACTTTAGATTATATTAACTTTATTTTATTGTTCTATAATGTAACAATATCAAAACGTGTTTACAGAATGCAGTTTTTTTATTTTTCTGTAATAAGTGTCAAATTATTTCCCTTCATCCTTTTAATATATCCCAGTTTTATTCAGAATATAAATAACATGACTCTATTTACATTATATCAACATATATTTTTAGTATTTAAAGCCTTTAATATCTTCTGTACTGTAATGTAACAGCACCTTTTAACTCCTTACATCATGCAGTTTCACCACAATCAACTTTTCTTTGTTGTAAGTATGCTTTTTACTGTATAGGTTATAGATCAAACTGTAGGAATCTGTCTACATTAGACACACACACACGAAACACACTCCATTGCCCTCATCCCATCTGTGCAGGCGTCCAGTAAGAGCCTCGCAGCTGCTGGAGAGTCCCAGTGACCAGTGAAGCCTTCGGGCATCCATCATTACATTACTGCAGTGTGTGTGTGTGTGTGTGTGTGTGTGTGTGTGGTCTTCAGTTGTGTAAGAAGTGATCTGTTTTGCGCAAGGTGAATCAGGGACAGTGGAAAGCAGCTCGACCTTCCTCGCTCAACTTTATAATTACTCACTCCAACACGTCGTCAAACACTAGTCATTTAGAGTTGAAGGTGTGTGTGTGCATGTGTGTGTGTGTTGTATTTAGTGCAATTCCCCATTTGTGGAGGGTCAAAGCGTTCTGCGGCGTCCCGTTCCGTCCCCACCCATGCTCATATCGGGGTTAATGCAGGAAAACGGATGTCGCATTGATTACATCAGCCCTCCAATGATGTCACTGTTACGTCAGGGAATGCCTTTATTTGGTATAAGAGGAAATGATGTCATGCTTTGCTGGTTTTTAGGTCTGGCTGTTGCCGCAGCGTTCCAGACGTGCCATTTTGAGGGGTCTTCTTTTATAGTTTTAATGAAAATGCTGCTTTTTTTGAGAAGATGTCTGATTGATCGATTGATCTGTTATTGCGTGTTACGGGTGAAATCTCACATCATGTCTTCTTATAGTATTTCATGTTAAGTTGAATAGTGTGTGAGAGGGAAAGTGTGCGTGTGTTTCCCTCTATGATTAATGAGGGCTTCTCCGACAGCATCAGCGGCCCGTGAAACACAACTCTGAGCTAGATCTGGACAGGCGAAGGTTTCGCTGATTTTTCAGGAAAGAGGCCGAATGCACGTCTCCACTACAACAGTGAATCATTTCTGAGAATCGAATCTTTTGATTCATTTGTTGTGTTGTTTCGTCTTCATCTGCTCCCAAACCTTGCGATTTGACATTTTAAATACGTTTTAATAAATGACTGTGGTGAATATTACACTCAAGATTACGCTGATGCATTTAGAGTCAAAAGAATTGTTTATGAGATGCATTGCCAAGTATGCTTGCATGCACAAGAAATGTATCTTGGTGACAGAAGAATTCGTTGAGAAAAAGTATTTAAAAATAGTAATACAAATAAATAATTAATTAAATAGATTAATAATTAATAATCATTTTTTATACAGATATTTGAAACTCAGATATTTGGCTTACAAATGCAAGAGTTAATTAATATTAATCATATTCTAATGATGATTAGCATATTGGCCAGACTGAAATTCATCCCTATTTATCAAATGTCAGCTCAAATCAAGATGCACAAAACATTCTGCAAAATAAAATCTGTTCAGTCATTCTTGGGTTCAGCTTGTGATTGTCAGGAACTGTTTTTGGCCGTATATATTGTTCTTGAGTTGCTGTATGATTATTAATGTTTCTGGATTTAATGCATTTTGGTTTTATAGACTAAAACACCACAACTAGAGGAAATAAAAAGTTTTCTCCTTCTCAGGGATATCTGGTATCTGTGAGACCGACTGATCATTTTCAAAGAGATTTGCTGAGTGGACTTGGTTCAGAGAAAGCGTGTGTGTGTGTGTGTGTGTGTTTATTCTTCAGATGTGAGGAGATAAAGTGAGATGAGTGTGTGTTTCTGCCGGAGAGAGGAATGGTGCTGCAATGCAGCAGGGCTCTTCTGTGTTTGGGATCCTGAGAAGATCCTCCAGAAGTGTCCGTCTGCATCCGCTGGTCTCTTCTTCTTCATTTCTCTTTGACTCTGTCCTGTTCATGTCCACATCTCTTCCTGTGGAGGTTGGGCTCTCTGTCCTCTGCCCGCTGTGTCCGTCTGATTTATAGCTCTCCTGTGTTTCTTCAGGACACATGAGCAGGAACACCAGAGATCTGCAACGCTTCCACTTTTCCAATTACAATTATTGAGGTTAAACCAAAAATACCTAAAGTAGACTGACATTTGATAATAATTCAGAGGGTATTTTTTGAATGGTGTGTGTAGATAGATAGATAAAAGCAGTAATATTGTGAAATATTTGTACTATTTAAAATATCTGCTTTCTATTTGAATATATTTGAAATCGTATTGAATTTCATTTGGACAACTTTAAAGGTGATTTTCTCAATATTTAGATTTTTTTGCACCCTCAGATTCCAGATACTGTCCTCCTAACAAACCATGCATTAATGGAAAGCTTGTTTATTCAGCTTTTAGATGATGTATAAATCTCAGTTTTGACAAATGTACACTTAGTTGTTTGTGCCTGCTGTAGAGAATGAAAATATGACTCTGTTTCTTCTTCCCACAGTTTCCTTCTCCTCTGAGTGAATGAAGCTGTCTGTCAGAAGGAACCGCACACTTCACACACATCTCCTGTCCGTCTCCAAACAACTCGAGCCATTGATCTCATCCTCTGAAACACACGTTTGATTCCTGACTTCTGCAATCACCAAACAGCTAAACACTGCACAGATGGAGGACCCCTACAGAGACAAGACGTCTCTGGTCAAAGGTGCTCGAGACATCGCCAAGGAGGCGAAGCGCCACGCCGCCAAGAAGGTCAACAAAGTGGTGGACCGCGCTTCGAACGAATACTCCAGCCGCAACTACAGCCGCTTCGAAAACGACGAAGACGAGGGCGCTGACGAAGACCGTTACTGTTATCAGGACGGTCAGGCTCAGCGGGAGGATGACGAGGGATCCAGCGACGCCACCGAGGGCCACGACGACGAGGACGAGATCTACGAGGGCGAGTATCAGGGCGTGCCTGCAGGGGGCGGGGCTACAGATGGGCGTGGCCTGCCTCTGGCAGATGGGATGAAGGACAAGCGAGAGCTGGACAAGGAGAGAGAGGCGGATGAGGAGGAGCTGGCGCAGCAGTACGAGCTCATCATCCAGGAGTGCGGACACGGACGCTTCCAGTGGCAGCTGTTCTTGGTGCTCGGCCTGGCGCTCATGTCTGACGGGGTGGAGGTGTTTGTGGTGGGCTTCGTGCTGCCCAGCGCTGAGACCGACATGTGTGTGCCCAACTCTGGAGCCGGGTGGCTGGGTGAGTCTGCCCTGAACACACTTCATTTTATGACATGGAACGAAAGTGACATGAGTCAAAATTATAGATTTTCTTTTATGCCATAAATCATTAGAATATTAATTAAAGATCATGTTCCATGAATACATTTTGTAAATTTCTTACCGTAAATATATCAAAACTTAAAATTGGATTAGTAATATGCTACTATAAGCATATTACTATATAGTATCCCTATAGGGGGGGGGGGGTTTGCACCCTCAGATTCCAGATTTTCAAATAGCTGTACAGTATCTCAGACAAATATTATCCTGTCCTAACAAACCATACATCAATGGAAAGATAATGTATTCAGCTTTCAGATGAAGTATACAGCTCAAATGTCAAAAAGTTTACCTTATGTCTGATTTTGTGGTCCACGGTCACATATTTTAAATTGCCACATTATGGATGAACCTTTTCCCCAAATTATGCTCCCCCTCCCCCCAAGTTCAATTTTTTATGCTTTAGGATTTATAGAGTCCATTTTAATGGTTAAATTGTCTAACTAACTGTTTTCACAAAACATATACAATTTAAGAACAATTTATTAAAGGTTTAACTAAAATTGTCATAGTTTTAGGGCCCAATGAAATCCATTTGTATTTTTTTTAACCAAAATTCATGCTTTCTGTTGTAAATTTTCTAGTTTCAGTTTTAAAGGTTTAATTACCAAAAATTATGTCTAATCGGTTAACTTTAATACACTGTTAGACCTTAACAGGTTTTTTTTTACAGTAAAATATTGTTCCCAGATGATACAGCAAAACACTGGCTATTTTACAGTTATTTACCCTAAAAAATACAGCAAGGGTTAACAGTGCAGTTAAATAAATATTTACATTAATAGAGCCCTATGAAATGTATTTTAAAAGAAATCAGATATTTTTATGTTCTCTCTTTCTCACTTTATAACATGTAAGTTTATTAATGTTTAGTTTTGTACATTAAACAATGTTTTTTTTATTGCCAAATCAAGTTGCCTCTTGAGCTCACATTAAAATGAGCAAAATCACAAAACCAGTTATTACTTTAATAAGCATAAAAATACACAGTAAACATGAATATTGGGTAAAGTAGTCAGTTCTGAATAGATTCATGTTATTATTGACTGATATCTTTTTTTAAGAAATTAATACTTTCATTCCACAATGATGCATTAAATTGATCGAAAGTACCAGTAAAGACATTTATAATGTTACAAAACATTGCTATATATATATATATATATATATATATATATATATATATATATATATATAGCTTTAGTGAGCAGAAGAGACTTCTACAAAGATTTTTCTAATAAGGCACTGACAAACCCAAACTAGTGAACGCACCTCTGTAATCTTGAGCTGGAGTCTGTAGGAGTTGAGCAGAGCTTCTATTATTCATCTCTGTCTTTGTACCCACACGTTTCTGTCTGTATTCACATGCAGTAAAGACGACAAGCTGCTTTTTTACGCCCTTTGATGTAATGAAGGGTTTTTTCCTTGTAATGTGTGTGTGTGTGTGTGTGTGTGTGAGGGCTTGTATATGGTGTGTAATGTGGGTGGTTGGGTGGCGTTTGCCAGCGATATCCTTCTGTGTCGTGCTTGTTTGATGGTTCGTGCTTGTATGAATGCGTGTGTGTGTGTGTGTGTGTGTGTGTGTGTGTGGGCAGTGACTGTCGTTGTATTGTTCGATGATCTCTTTGGGTCTGGATGAGTTTATTGTTTTGGCAGCAGGTAGAGCAGCACATGTGTGGGTAGATTTTAGTCTATTTAAGAGGAATGTGTGTGTTTCAGTCAGTTATTAGTTGAACACTGGGGTCTTTTACCAGGATTTTAGGTTGCTTTGGTAGTTGCTGCATGATGTTTTTTTATATTTTTATTTTTTTGCTCCCAAATTAAGTTTTTATTTTTTGGATCAAAGTTTACATTAAATTATAGTAATCAGAAAGCATAACCAATTAACTGATTTCCCAAAAATACAACTGTGCAAAATGTATTTAATGTGTAACAAAAATTAGGTTGCATTTTTAGGGCCCTATATAAAGTTCTGCACAACAGAGGTTTACTGTTTAAATTAAAACATGGGAAAATGTGTGAAAAATGTGTTATAGTATTATTATTATTATTTTTTATTTTATTTTATTATTTATTATTATGAGAGGTACATTATGCTGTTCAATACTAATATATTTATACCACAATTTCTTCAAGTTGAAGCAGATTTTGATGAATTGCGTGAAGATGTTTGAGTTTCTCTCTGTGTGTGATATGTATGATATGACCATAGTTGTTTTTTTTTTCTAATGAACACAACTATGTTTCATCAGCAGCAGTCCCTGTCATTATTTATGCGCTAGTTGGCTGTGATTGTGTTGCATCTCGCAGCATTTGTCTTTCAACAAGGACAGGAAAAGGACTGGTCACTGGAAACTTATTGCATCATGTCTGTGTAGGATATATGGTGAAACAGATATTTTAAGATTCGTGTGGTTGTTCAGCAATGCAGAGCTCATATCCTGATTTCATCAAACAATGTACAGTATTGCATTTGCATGTTCACTTGATGCATGAATTATTTGACTAAGTATAGTTGTTAATCAAAGAATGACGTCTCTTTCTCTGTGATTGGTTCGTGCAGATGCAGATCAATATTCTTCACTCAGACTTGATTAACTCTCATGTGCTCTTATCATTCACACACAGGCTTTGCTTCAAATCCCACAGAGTTGCCTGTCTATGGTAAAAATAAAAAATAAAATAAAACAAGAGCAATGCTGACTGTAAATATACCTGTTGGTCCATTTCATTCAATATTCGTTCGTATTTTACAATACTTATTATATAATATTTAATGTTTATAAATAATATGTAATATTTATTTAACAATGACAGTACATTTTATCACTGCTATTATAAATATTGAATAAATCAAATAATTAAATTTCTTTAAGTGAATTATTTACCAGATTTGACAAGTTATCATGGTTTACAAAAAGAAAAGACCAAAATAGAAGTAATGTAGACTATAAAAATATATTGTAGTTGTTTTAATATGTACTGTATATTATGTAATGCTTTAAATAATATTTACTATTTAGTTATTTAATACTTTTGTACTTTTATAGCTACTGTCACAAATGTTGAATAATGCATATAATTTTAATACAAATTTGCATGGATAATTTAATAAAATATTTTATGCTAGATTCTAAAGCAGCATCACATTTATCAAGGTGAAAATAAATTAATATATAATATAATTTATTATATAATTCTTTTTTAGTGATAAATAAATGTTTTTTGCAAATATTGAATAATTCAAATCATTCAAATCTCATTTTAGTTGAATTAATTAGCCATATATTTCATAAAAGCAGCATTACTTTTATTCTTTGTGAATGATGGATCCCTGTGAATAACATTTTAGTTTAGAGAAGTAACTACACATACGTTTAACGTTTCGTAAAAACGAAAAAAACAAGCGTGTGGTTTCTGTAAGTAGTGTGCCGTGTCTGGAGGTCAGTCGCAGCTTCATGCTCAGAAACGAGAAGCGAGACACGTTTCATCACATCTTCCATTATCTCTTATCTTTCTTCCTCTATTCTGCTCTTCTTCTCCCCTGCAGTAAAGCTGCTGTATTCACCCTCTCTCTCTGTAATCAGCCGCTCTTTTCCTCCTCCTGTCCTCTTTCGTACAGGACGACTCTTTCTTCCTAATGACGCTGCAATGATAACGGCCACCACACACACACACACACATTAGCAACAAGAACTTAACACAATCATGTAAAGCACACACAGTTGGCCTGCGGTCGGATCAATAACTCTGATCGATCAATTAAACGGCAGTCGGAGTGGATGGAGATATTCTGTAGCCCCGGATAAAGAGACGTCAATCACAGATGACATCAAGTGTCACCTCATTTGACCGTGAAACACACACTTGTTCAAGAGTCTATCTATCTATCTATCTATCTATCTATCTATCTATCTATCTATCTATCTATCTATCTATCTATCTATCTATCTATCTATCTATCTATCTATCTATCTATCTATCTATCTATCTATCTATCTGTCTATTTTGTGTGTGTTACCAAGAAATGACCATAATTCAGACATAGTTTTTAGAAATAGTGTAGATTACAGAAAGAGAGAAGGATGCAGCTCATGTTTGCTCGTGTGTTGGACAGATAGAGAGAAGAGCAGAATGAACTCTGAGAGGTGAGACACTCTTTCGCTGAAAAGACCCCTGAGAGGCGTCTGTAATATGCCCGACACTTTCTGATTTCACGCTTTACTGCTCTCTCTCTCTCTCTCTCTCTTGCTCTCTCTTATACTGCAGTATCAGCAACATCAGATGTTGTACAGATCAAGCTGATGTGTGTGTGTGTGTGTGTGTACTGTATATTAAATTCAAGAAATGAATACTTTTATTCAACACGGATACATTAAATTGATCAAAAGCAGCAAAAGATTTATATTTCAAATAAATGCTGTTCTTTTGTGCATTCAATTCATCAAAGAATCCTGCAAAATAAAAATGTACACACCATATACAGAAATGTTTCTTGAGCAGCAGATCTGTATATTAAAATGATTTCTGAAGATCATGTGACACTGACTTTGGTCACAGGAATAAATTCGGAAGTATTTTTTAATCAAATAAATGCAGCCTAAGAGAGACTTCCTTTAAAAACATAAAAAATCCATACAAACAAATACAGAATAATATGTAGATATGACCAGTTATTATTTGGTATATACAGTGTATTTATTCAAATAAATAATTATTATACTGTGTGTGTGTGTGCGTGTGTGTATGTGTGTGTGTGTGTGTGTGTCTGTGCACGTGCATGTATGTGTGTGAGTGTGCGTGAGTGTGTTTGTGAGTGTGTGTGCGCATGTATGTGTGTGTGTGTGTGTGTGTGTGTGTGTGTGTGTGTGTGTGTGTGTGTGTAAATGCAGGGTTAGGTGAGGGTTAGGGTTAGGTGTAGGGTTGGTGAAGGGCGATAGAAAATACAGTTTGTACAGAATAAAAACCATTACACCTATGGGATGAACACACTTTACACAAAAACAAACGTTTGTGTGTGTGTGTGTGTGTGTGTGTGTGTGTATGCGTGTGTGCATGTGTGTCTGTGTCTGTGTGTGTGTGTGCATCTATCCTGCGCTCTGATTGGTTGAGCCAATCAAACCATATTTACTCTTAATTATACAGTTATGTAGATCAGTCTCTGTAAATCTTGCCCATTTAACACACACATTGACCGTATGATGTGGATTCTATTCCAGTCCCTGTTTTCTGTATTCCTGTGTTTGGAGTCGTCCGTCTCGCTCCGGTTGTCGCTCGCGCGGGTTTCCGCAGGGATTTTCTGACGGATCGGGGGAATAACGGGAGATTCTCTGAGCTGAAATCAGTCGGGGAGAGGGAACGGGAGAGAGCCGGAGGAGCTCATTACTCTCACTGAATGCTGGGAAATTAATAACAAGAGCTTTGACATGTAGATTCAATTCACTAACATAATCACACATGAGAGGAAAGATTACGCAGGCAACGCAGCTGTACAACCAATAGAAAATATGCTGTGTTTCTCCAGATAAAGCAGAACAATCCACTGATGAAGCAGCTTCTGGTCTAAAATACAAAATTACAGATTCATACAAAATTATGGTTCATAACAAGTCGGAAAAGTAAATTCTACATAATAATAATAATACAGTTTAAGTTTAAAATAATTATACATTGTAAGTTTAAATTAATAATATATATTAATTGTTTAAATTATAAAAATGTGGTATTGTATATTTTTATTATTTATTTGTATATTATCATCTAAATTGAGATAATTGGTAGTAATATTGCTCTGATTTGAGTGCAATAAATATTTATGTTGTATGTATGTATATAATAAATATAAAATAAAACAAAAATGATACAAATAAAAAAACATAATGAAAGCTCTGTACTTCTGCTTTATTGTTACACATTTTTTTTGATTAACAATTTTTCTCCAAAGGAACTGCAGGAGAAACATCTGAGACAAAGCCAGTGTTGTTATTGTTCACTAAAACTATTAAAAATATTTTTCTAATTGAAATGAAGATGAAATAAAATACAATTTAAACAGACTGAAAAACTTAATAAAAAAAAAAGTTAGAAATCAAAAAATGTCATTATTGGTAACTAACTGACATAAGTAAGTTTATTTACAGTGACTAAAACTAAAACATATATATATATATGTGTGTGTGTGTGTGTGTGTGTGTGTGTGTGTGTGTGTGTGTGTGTGTGTGTGTGTGTGTGTGCGTGCGTGCGTGCGCGTGAGGCTGTGTGTGTGTGTGTGCGCACGTGTGTGTGTGTGTTTGTGTGCACGTGCGTGCGTGTGTGAGTGTGTGTGTGTGTGTGTGTGTGTGTGTGTGTGTGTGTGTGTGTGTGTGTGTGACCCTGGAGCACAAAAGCAGTCATAAGTCTCTGGGGTATATTTGTAGCAATAGCCAAAAATATATTGCATTTGTCAAAATTATAGATTTTTCTTTTATGCCAAAAATCATTAGGATATTAAATAAAGATCATGTTTCATGAAGATATTTTGTAAATGTCATACTTTAAATAAATCAAAACCTATTTTTGATTAGTAATATGCATTGCTAAGAGCTTCATTTGGGCAACTTTAAAGGCCATTTTGTCAATATTTTTTATTTTTTTTGCACCCTCAGATTCCAGATTTTCAAATAGTTACATCTCAACCAAATATTGTCCTCCGAACAAACCACACATCAATGAAAATATTATTTATTCAGCTTTCAGATGATGTATAAATCTCAATTTCAAAATGTGTGTGTGTGTGTGTGTGTGTGTGTGAGTGTGTGTGTGTGTGTGTGCAGAGTGACTGTAACACTGTGCGTGTGTGTGTGTGTGTGTGTGTGTGAGTGTGTGTGTGTGTGCAGAGTGACTGTAACACTGTGAGTGTGTGTGTGAGTGTGTGTGTGTGTGTGCAGAGTGACTGTAACACTGTGTGTGTGTGTGTGTGTGTGTGCAGAGTGACTGTAACACTGTGCGTGTGTGTGTGTGTGTGTGTGTGTGTGTGTGTGAGTGTATGTGTGTGTGCAGAGTGACTGTAACACTTTGAGTGTGTGTGTGAGTGTGTGTGTGTGTGTGCAGAGTGACTGTAACACTGTGAGTGTGTGTGTGTGTGTGTGTGCAGAGTGACTGTAACACTGTGAGTGTGTGTCTCTGAAAGCAGCTCTTTTGCTGATCGTAGCACACAGGTCTGTGTGTGTTGGTGTGAGCGAGCCGCAGTATTCAGTGCTGTCAGACAGTAATAGATGAGCGGGGCGTCCCGTCACGTCTGCACAGGGTGATAACACACACTCACAGAGAGAACGCCGAACACAGAGATAGAAAGAGATGACTCTGGGGTTTCCATTGGTCCAGCTTCTGCTCATCAGATGGGCTTCACTTACACACTGCCACATAAATCAGCGCTTTCATTACCATATCTTCAGTGAGCGCACAGGACTGGATTTATTGCATGCATATGTGTGTGTGTGTGTCTGAAGAAGTGTGGATAAATTAGTCTTTATTAACTCACAAAGAAACAATGAGCGAAATACACCTGTTATTATTTCTGTTGAAGCATTGCACGTCTGGAGTAACGTGTAGGTCATCTTTAGTTCTCATTTATGTCGTCAGGAGTGTTAAAAATCTAAAAGTTGCAAAAATATACAAAATATAAAAATAAAACAACACTGGACTAAGATGATGTTTAAACAAAACAAATGAGAAGAGCTCTGACTAATCGTATTTATTTATTTATTATGTTTTAATGTCTTTTTAACATCACAGTTTAAGTTATTTCATTGTTAATGTATGTGTCTACATGTTTTTATCAACTTTTGTTTTAGTTAAACAGGTATGAAATGCGAAATGTTGCCTTGTCAACTTTCTGAAATGTAAAGTTTTTCATATTGTTTTTTATTTAAATTAATGTTAAATTTTTTTATTTTTTATGATTAAAACTTTAGCTTTAGTACACTACAAGGAACCCTGACATTCTGACTCTGTATGTGCTGTGAAGTCAAATGAAAAGCAGTTTGATGTTGAGCTCACAGTGTGTGTGTGTGTGTGTGTGTGTGTGTGTGTGTGTGCAGGCAGTGTGGTGTATCTGGGAATGATGGTGGGAGCGTTCTTCTGGGGCGGTCTGTCAGATAAGGTGGGTCGCCGTCAGTGTCTGCTGGTGTGTATGTCAGTCAACGGCTTCTTCGCCTTCCTGTCGTCCTTCGTTCAGGGCTACAGCACCTTCCTCTTCTGCAGGATGCTCTCGGGCTTCGGGTGAGTTCCTTTACTGAGCTTTAAGATAAACATGTGCTGAAATGTTATGTGCAAGTATGCAAATGAGGCATTATCTAATTAAATATGCATTCGTTTGCATACATTTAAAGCAGGATCATTATAGTTAACTAAACCGTTTTACTTACTTGAAATAAAATAAACGCTAAGTGAAATTGAATAAAATATAGAACTTAAACTTATTTTAATTCAGCCTGTTGCCAAGGCACACATTTTCATATTTCTTTTACATTTTCATTTTGTTTAAACTGAAGTGCTAAAATAACTAAAACCAAATCAACTAAAATGAATAAACAGACACAACGGAAATATTTATAAAATGACATATATGACATAAACAACAAAACTACTGAAAACTGACAATCTAAAAATAAAATCGAATTTGTAAAAATGTTAAGAAAAACTGTAATAGTGTATCAGATACTAAAATTCATGCATTGAAATGTACAGATGCTTATAGATTCAGTGCAATAAAGTAAACACTTAAATGTATTTTAGATGTTTTCTTTGCACTAGTCTCAAAATTGCATTAAACAAATTAAACAAAATTGCAGTGTATGAAAAAAAAAAGGATTTTCATGTAGTTTCTCGTCTTAAAGTTGAAGCATGTCGTTTCTGCACCATTAAGAACAACAAAAAAATAAACTTAAGGGACAAAATATATATATACACATACAGTATATATACACATACAGTATATATATATTGAAAATATTTAAATGTATACATTTATAATCATATTCTTATATTTTATATTATATATAAATATATTTAATTTATAAACATAGCATATTTTCCTTAAATATATGCATGCATGAGTTTGTATTTATACAGTATATACATAATACATATACACAGTATACACACATACTGTATATTATGTAAACAAAAACCTTTATTTTGGATGCAATTAATCACGATTAATAGTTTTACACCACTAATATATATATATATATATATATATATATATATATATATATATATATATATATATATATATATATATATATAAACTTTGTGATTTTAACATTAAATTGATCATTTTATTGAACTTGATTTTTTGGCCCACACTTGAAATAAGCCTTTGATTTCATTCTGAAATTGATGTATGATGATCTAATGCAATATTTAACAAACTACTGTTAAACAACTGAATGCATCATTTTGACAAAGTTGCAATGTTGCATGTCATGATAAATAAATCTGTCGCTAATTTTATGCATATATGGATCAAATGCTGTAAATGATATTTTTTGATAACTATGCATGTGCTAAATAAATTCTAGCATAGACATTTTGTTCCTTTGAATAAATATTGGATCACTAATTGCATCAGCAGGAATATTTCACATCCGACTACGACTGATATAATAAAAACAGAACTGAACCGCTCTGAGAGACACACTCGCTCTCAGTCAGGCAGACGTCGTCTCTCTTCAAGCACTTCTGCAGTGTCACAGTTGTTTTAACATCCTGGCACAGACCCAACACTTAAGAGCAGAGAGAGTGACCGAGAGAGAGAGAGAGAGAGAGAGAGAGCAAGAGAGGGGGTTTTATTGCTAATTGAATTTCAGCGTGGTCTCCTGTCCTTGCAGCAGAGCAGTGACTCCAGACTCAGTCACTGCAGTCCGTCTCAAACAGAGGTCAAAGGTCACACCGACTGACCACAAATTAAGAGCATGTTCAAAAATAGCTATGCACTACTAATTCATCTTCAACTGTGCTGAATTTATATGATCATTTATTTACATTGATATATTTGTTTGTTTCATTTATTCTCTGTTAAGATTATAATTATTATATTTTTTCATCCATTTCTGATGCTTGCTTGGTTTACGTGGTGATAATTAGATTAGATGTATCGATATAAGCTAGCAAATAATGGTTACTATAATAATGAATTAGTCATTATTATATTTAGGTCAAGATTAAGAACATATTATAAAATGTTATAAATTGATTAAACGTTATAATGTTACAAAAGATTTCTACCTCAAATGATGGATGTGTATAAATATAATAATTATAAAGAGAGACAAAATATTCAATTCTAAGTAGATTTTATAAAGCTGTTGATTGATATTATTAATACAAAATAATTAAAATATTTATTTCATTTAAATAATTTTAATTACATTGCTGTTTAAAACATTTGGGGTCAATGAAAGAAGGAAAGAAAGAAAGAAAGGAAGGAAGGAAGGAAGGAAGACAAAGGAAGAAAGAAAGAAAGAAAGAAAGAAAGAAAGAAAGAAAGAAAGGAAGAAAGAAAGGAAGGAAGACAGGAAGGAAGAAAGGAAGGAAGGAAGGAAGACAGAAAGAAAGGAAGGAAGGAAGAAAGAAAGAAAGAAAGAAAGAAAGGAAGGGAGGAAGGAAGGAAGGAAGAAAGAAAGAAAGAAAGAAAGGGAGGAAGGAAGGAAGGAAGGAAGGAAGGAAGAAAGAAAGGAAGGAAGGAAGGAAAACAGAAAGGAAGGAAGAAAGGAAGAAAAAAAGAAAAAGAAAATAGATTTATTAAGCATGCATTAAACTGATCAAATGAGACATGAAAGACAATTATGTATGTCACAAAATATTTCTGTTTCAAATAAATGCAGTTCTTTGAACTTTCTAATCATCTGTGAATCCTAAAAAATGAAATGTGTCACAGTTTCCCCAAAATATTGTGCAGGACAGCTGTTTTCAAGATTGATAATAATCAGAAATGTTAATTTAGCAGCAAATCAGTTATTAGAATGATTTCTGAAGATCATGTGACACTGAAGACTGGAGGAATGATGCTGAGAAATATAATATGTCATAATTTCTCTGCAGGATTGGTGGTGCGGTTCCCATCGTGTTCTCGTACTTTGCAGAGTTTCTGGCCCGTGAGAAGCGCGGTGAACACCTGAGCTGGCTCTGCATGTTCTGGATGGTGGGGGGGATCTACGCCTCGGCCATGGCCTGGGCCATCATCCCACACTACGGTGAGTGACAGCTCTGCTTCTGCTGGACATCACTGATCACTTCACATTCATCAACCACAGCGGCTACAGCTTAGTTTCCATTTTCATATGAGTAAATAAAGAATCATATACTGTACTTGTGCACGCAGAATGCACATATAAAATAGATTTTTGGTGGTGTTTTAATGCGTTTAAATGGTTGATAGGGTGTTCTGAGAAGTTGCTAAGTGGCATTTTGCTGTAAATAGTTTTAAATAACATACATTTAATTAATGCATATATCAAAACTTAATTTATATTTTATCATTTTATGTTATCATTTGGACAACTTTAAAGATGATTTTCTTAGTATTTAGATTTTTTGGCATCCTCAGATTCCAGATTTTCAAATAGTTATGTATGTGTATATATATATATATTCAAAATCATATTTTTTCATTGTTTATTCCAATTAATCTCAATATAACTGCAGTCGAGTTATTTTGATTATTTAAAAAATAACAAAAAAAAATACAGTTATCTAAAACAATAAAACATGATAATATAATAAAAACATTAATTTTGGAAATAAAAAAACGAGTAATCTTTTCTTGCAAATAAACTCTCTTATATTATGTATATTTATATGTTTATGTAAATATATAATTCTGTATGTGTATATATACATAATGTAAATATATTTTAAAATGTAATACAATTGATATATATATATGATATATATATATACATATATATTTATTTATATATATATATATATAATGTTTTATATATAAAAACACATGCATTTAAAGATATAAATAATGTAAATTAAAATTAAATTAAATTAAAAATAAATCTATATAAAATAATGTGAGTGTATTTATGTATTAATATATATTTTCTTGATCTAAGAAAACTATGTATACAGTATAAATTATACATGTATTAATATTACTTATGATGTAGCTTTTTAAAGAAAATATAAAGATATATATTAATAATGTACATTTTATTTAGTATTATAAATAATGTAAATACATTATATTTTATTACATTTTGTAAAATGTTTACTTTATTATATTATTATTTAATATTTATAATATAATATAATATAATATAATATAATATAATATAATATAATATAATATAATATAATATAATATAATATAATATAATATAATATAATATAATATAATATAATATTGTTTGGGTTCGGCGGTTGATTCTAGATGGTTTCTTCCTGTAAATCATTATGTATTTTATTAACACATGAGATGGTGCTATCCTCTAGCAGATAATATTACACATCGACACCGAACATGATGCAGTTTGTGCAGAATGAGACAAATGTTTGTGCTGATTGCACATAACTGATCCTGCGGGAGGGAGCCTGTGTGTCCTTCATCATCTCATTAGGAGCGGAGGATGATGGGTGTTTTTCGGTGGGAGAGTGTAAACAGGAGCAGAAATAACGGCGCTGCAGCTCCTCTGCGAGATACTGTGTGTAATTGAGGTCAATTGATTAGCGTCTCTTGTTTTAGCACTGTTTTTAGTGGTCAGGAGGCAGCGGTGTGTGTCCAAACGGTTCTGCCGCAATGACTCCATCACTGCAGGAGCACAGCGAGAGGCAGGTGAAGGACTTTAGTGCCCGTGAAACTGCTTTAGTGTGTGTGTGTGTGTGTGTGTGTGTTCTGCACTTGGCAAACATAAAGTTGGTTAAAATTTTAGACACAATCTCCAACTTTTGTTCTCTGGTGTGTTTCTGTAGAACACACTCCATTACACACATAATCTATATAATGAGCTTCTCTATGGTGACTGATAAACACAAACCCACGGGGTTGTTCCTCACACACACACACACACACAGTGCTGTGCTGCAGTCCTGTAGTGAGTGTTTTTCCTACAGAATATTAAGAGAAACGTCTGAGATGAGCCTTAGCTCGGTGTGATCTCCTCCGAGATGTAAGAGCACTTGAAGGCAGCTTTGACTCCTAGTTTCCAGTGTGCTCTCGCTGGGACACTGTTTTTGTGATCTTTTATGTTGTTTAGGATGGATAGCATACAGATGGAGTGAGAGTAAATGAGCAGCTTTAAGGATGTAATATGTTTACATGTATGTGTGTTCATTTTTTTTATAAAGAATATATATACATATTCTTACATTACATTCTTGCATATTAATTTACATTTTTTTATATGTGTGTGTGTGCATATATATATATACAGTACAGACCAAAAGTTTGGAAACATTACTATTTTTTATGTTTTTGAAAGAAGTTTCTTCTGCTCATCAAGCCTGCATTTATTTGATCAAAACTACAGAAAAACCAGTGATATTGTGATATATTATTACAATTTAAAATAATTGTTTTTAAATGTATTATACTTTAAATGATCATTTATTTCTGTGATGCAAAGCTGAATTTTTAGGATCATTATCACATGATCCTTTAGAAATCATTCTAATATGATGATTCATTATCAAAGTTGGAAACAGTTCTGCTGCTTAATATTTTTTCAGAACATGTGATACTTTTTTAGGATACTTTGATGAATAAAAAAAGAAAGAAAAGAAGCTATGTTTTTAAAATATTAATATTTTGTAATAACAATATACACTACTGGTCAGTAATTTGGGGTCAGTAATTTTTTTTTCTCTCTATGCTGAAAATTTAGCTTTGCATCACAGGAATAAATTATTTTTTTAAAAGTATATTCAAATAGAAAACTATTATTTTAAGTTGTAATAATATTTCACAATATTACAGTTTTTTCTGTATTGTTGATCAAATAAATGCAGGTTTGATGAGCATTTAAAAATAGTATTAAAAATGAGCATTAAAAATAGTAATGTTTCCAAATTTTGGTCTGCACTGTAAATATATATACACACACACACACACATAAAAATATTATATATATGTATATATATTATTTTTATTATTATTATTGTTTACTACTGTTAAACTTTAATTTAAAAATTGAATTTTTTTCGCATTTTCATTTAGCATGCATTTATTTATTTTTTTGGAGGTTACAAGTAGAAAAACTTTTGTTTGACACACATGAGAAAGTCATCTTCAGAAATCTCTTAATATGTTGCACAAATCATATCCACTACTTCTAAGGTGCTTTTCTGTGAACATCCTGCTGAAGGCTCTGAAGTGACACGCGAGAAACAGAATCTGCCTTTAAGCCATGTTTTCTGCTCTAAGGCCTTTCTGTCCTCTAAGGCATCTTCATTTGTACTCTCCATTGCCCTGCAGCTGTCCTGTAAGCATCACGCTCGGCTCCATCGCTCATTGTTTCTCTGAGTCTGAATCAAACACACACACACACACACACACACACACACACGCACACACACACACACACACACCATATGGTGCCGCTAGACATTCTGCGCAGCGTCAGAGAACAGCAGCCATGTGGAAAATGATACCAACTTTAATGATTATTTTTCAGTGAGAGTGTTTTTCAGCAGTATTACTCCTGCAGGCATGCTTAATAGACTCCTCTTCACACACACACATACACACACACACACACACACACATATACCCAAACAAACTTATTCACTGTGAAATTCAGTCTCAGAGGCTTCTCAAAGGCTTTTGTGGAAACCACTTGCGTACTGAACCGCATTTGCTTGTGTTACAAACAAAACCAAAAAATGCCATGGTACTGTCCAGGAAATAAAACATACAAATATTCCATTGCTTCAAGTTAATGAAATCTAATGAATTCAAAAAACTTCAGCTACAGTTGTTGCCAAGGCAATATTTCACATTTTAAAAAACCACTTTAAAAATAACCAAAACAAAGTAAAACTTAATAAAAAAATATAAGCATTTAAAAAATTTAAATAAATGAAAAAATAATAAGAAGAATACAAATGGCAAAACCAAAACAACATTCCAAAACATCTGGCTAGAAATAAAATTAAAACATAAAAATAAAATGTAATTTAAATATTTTATTAAAAATTATAGTATTATATCAATGATGCATTTAAAAAGTATGGCATTTTGGACATACGTTTGTCTTGGGGATGTTACTATGGTAATACAGTGCGTTTAATGGCATCACCATTGAAACATTGAAACATTGGAACATTGAAACATTGAAACATTGAAACATTGAAACATTGAAACATTGAAACGTTGAAACGTTGGAACATTGAACACTGAACATTGAACATATCAAAGTATAACAATATTATGAGACCATCATTTTACGAGTAATGCCATTTTATTTATTTTTGTCATAGATGTCTTTTGCCTGTAAATTGTACATAAATAATAATAATAATAATAATAATAAATAGTCTCAATACATTTCAAACAACAGGTCAAAGTTGAATGTCACGAGTAACACAGAACAAGCACATTTGCAACAAACATTCATTTTCCTAAAAAAAAAGTGTAAGTGGCTTTGGGCATTTACATTTCTTCTGTTCTAACATTCAACAGGTTGAGGTCACTAAGAGTTGTAATGTTTCTGAAAGAAGTCACTTCTGCTCACCAGGGATGCATTTATTTAAAGGGGTGGGGGGGGGGGGTTTGAAATGCTGGTTTTCACTCAATATCCTGTTAATCTTGAGTACCTATAGAGTAGTACTGCATCCTTCATAACTCCAAAAAGTCTTTAGTTTTATTATATTCATAAGAGAAAGATAGTCTGTACCGATTTTTCCCGGAAAAACACGAGCGGCTGGAGGCGTGACGTGTGGGCGGAGCTAAAGAATCACGAACGCGAATAGACTTTTGAGTTGAGAGTGTTTGGAAGCTGTGACATTACCGTGAAGAAAAAACCATCCAAAACAAACCATGGCTAACAGTCAGATTCAGCGTATATTTATCAGATCCAGAATCAGATCCAGAGGCTGAAATTTAACAAGAGCAGCATCAGCAGCGACGTCTCTATGTGGTATGTACTGAAACTGTATATATTTGCTTAGCGGTTTTGGAAAATGACTAAGTTCCACTTTATGTCGTCTTTTTTTTTTTTTTTTTTTTTTTTTTAAGCTGTACATGTGGAAAGTGCAGTTTGATGACAACATCGCATGTTGTTTACTTGATGTGCTTATGCGCCGATAGCTAAGTTAACAACACAGAGATATTTGAAGCAGTTTTACTCACCGCCTGCGGTTCCAACACACGATCGTGACCCTTTTTCGTTGGGACTGCATTATCCTTAAGAAATAAACGATACGCAAATCCGTCGTCAAACTGGGCCTTGTTTGTAAAGCAAGCATCTTCGAAATGCAGGGGAACAAACAAAAACACTTGCACAACTCCGTTGATCCTCTGTAAAAATAAACTCCATCCACTGGTCCCTTAATGCTGTTTCTCTTTTGGTAATCTGTGCAGGGTTGTCTTGCCCTGGCAACCAAAAACACACTTCTTTTGTGACTTTTCGTGACGCTCTCGCTCTGATCAGTGAAGTCTGTTGTGCTCTCAGTGCTCTGCTATACGGGAGTGTGCACTCTTCCGGCAGAAGTGCCTCAGGACCCATTTAAGGAAATTCCGCTCCATCTAACGTCACACAGAGCCATACTCGAAAAAAACTTTCCGAAACTTGTGACAAACCGGAAGGAGTATTTTTGGAACAGAAATACTCCTTCAAACGTACAACTTAATTTTTGAAACTTTGCCCATGTTTAGCATGGGAATCCAACTCTTTAACAGTGTAAAAAACTCAGTATGCATGAAATAGCATTTCACCCCCCCTTTAATGAAAAATACAGTAAAAACAGTAATACTATGAAATGTTATTACTATTTAAAATATAAGTGAGTATATATTAAAATGAAATCTATTCCTGTGCATCATTACTCCAGTGTTCAATGTTGGTGAATGTTTGTGGTTGTTAACTGCTGTGTGTGTGTGTGTGTGTGTGTGTGTGTGTGTGTGTGTAGGCTGGAGTTTCAGCATGGGTTCAGCGTATCAGTTCCACAGCTGGCGTGTGTTTGTGGTCGTCTGCGCTCTGCCCTGCGTCTCTGCGGTTGTGGCGCTCACATTCATGCCAGAGAGTCCACGCTTCTACCTGGAGGTAACGAGTGTGTGTGCGTGTGTGTGTGCACGTGTGTGTGTGTGTGTGTGTGCGCGTGTGTGTGTGTGTATATGCTGGAGGCGTGCGTGCGTGAAATTGTTATTTTACTATCATTATTATTATTATTATTATCATTGTTGTTGTTGTTTTTATTACTATATTTTATTATATAATTTTTTAATATACATTTTTTATATTTTTTAAATATATATTTTTATATTTTAGTTCTAAAGTGTAAAATTTTTAAATAGTTTTATAATTTTATATTAATTTAAGTTCGTGTTTTGGTGATTTCGTTGTGGGTTTTAAAAAGTCATTTTTGTTGTGAAAAATTATTCCAATTTAAATAATATATTTTCAAATGTAACTTATTCCTGTGATGGCAAATTGTTTGTATTGTTTAAACTGTTGATTGTTTACATCATCGCAGAATGTAACTCTTTTATCATCAAGGTCTAATCTGATGAACTTGACAATGAGATATAATGATACTGAGATATTATAAACATGACGTTTATAATTTTCTGTAAAGCTGCTTTGAAACGATGTGTATTGTGAGAAGTGCTGTGTACATAAGCTTGACTTGCCTTTATGTGTTTTCTCTCATGTCCAGATAGGAAAGCACGACGAGGCGTGGATGGTTCTCAAACAGATTCATGACACAAACATGCGTGCGCGCGGCGAGCCAGAGAAAGTCTTTACTGTGAGTCACACACACCAGTCAGACAGAGCTAACCAGCTTGACCTCTTGACCCCACTCACTCAAACTGCGCTGGTCATGTGACGTGTCTCTGTCTCCCCCTGCAGGTGAACCGTATAAAGATCCCCAGGCAGCTGGACGAGCTGGTGGAGATGCAGTCGGAGTCGGCTAACCCCGTGGCCAAAGTCTTCTTCAGGATCAAGAGCGAACTGCGTGGAGTGAGTGAACAACCCCTCAGATCTCCTGTAGATCCCTCACATCTTAGGCTATTTACAATACTGTTCGAAAGTTTGAGGTCAGTAAGATTTTTCACCAAAGCTGCATTTATTTGATCAAAATTTCAGTAAAAACAATAATATTGTGAAATATTATTACAATTTAAGAATAACTATTTTCTACGTAAATCTCTGTTAAAATGTATTTTATTTCTGTGATGCACAGCTGTATTTTCAGCATCATTCCTCCAGTCTTCAGTGTCACATGATCTTCAGAAATCATTCTCATATGATGATTTACTGCTCAACAAAACTTCCTGTTGTTGTTTTTATAATAGTAATTAATATTATTATAGAAAGTTTTAAAGAAAAAACATTATTAGAAACAGAAATTTTTTTAACAATGTAAAAATCCTCAAACTCTTGTGATCCCAACTTTTGAATGGTAATATATATATATTAATATAATATAATATAATATAATATATCTATATATATCTATATATCTATATATATATATCTATATATATATATATATATATATATATATATATATATATTAGTGCCGTCAAATGATTAATCATGATTAGTCGCATACAAAATAAACGTTTTTGTTTAAATAATATATGTGTGTGTACAGTGCACATTTATTATGTATATATAAATATACACACATAAAGTTTATATTTTGTAAATATATACATGTATGTATATATTTATATATACATTTATATATATTGAAATGTAAGTCGCTTTAGAAATGAGAATTATGATGAAGAAATGAGATAGCAAGAGGTAGATTTATTTAAAATATTGCTTAAAGAACATCTATTTTATATTTTAAATATTTTAATCTTATTTAAGATTTTTTCAAAACTCATTGTGTATATCCATTATATATAATTGAAAAAAAATAACAATTATTTATTACATATATATATATATATATATATATATATATATATATATATATATATATATATATATATATATATATATATATATATATAATATTTTTTATTTTATTTGTATTTTTTTCTTGTACTGTACTTTTCTTGTTTGGCCACAAAGAGAGATTTGCATCTTAGAGCAAAATCTCAGTGCTGACATTGAACACAGAAAAAAGATTTGCAACTTGAAACCGTTTGCATAAACGCGTCTCGTTTCAGATGAATAAGTCCCTCTAAAGTTCAGCTGGGACTCAGACGCACCAAATGTTCTGCTGATTCATCTTTGCCTTTGCACTTCCTAATGCTGTGATGAAATCAGATCCCATTATACGCAGGTGTTTTATTAGCACTTTATGCATTAGTTTGACTCTGTGTGTGTGTGTGTGTGTGTGTGTGTGCAGATCTGGCTGACGTTCCTGAAGTGCTGGGATTACCCCGTCAGAGACAACACTATAAAGTTGGCCGTGGTTTGGTTCTCTCTGTCATTCGGGTGAGACTGTTTGGCTTTAATATCTGCGCCTGATTGGCTCGACCGACCCCTGATTCATTACCCCTGTAGTTACACACATTATGACCCAGCGGAGCCGTGATTATAGTAATCACACATTGTTTGCATGCCATTTAGAGAACAGTATCATCAGATTCTATTCTATTCTATTCTATTCTATTCTATTCTATTCTATTCTATTCTATTCTATTCTATTCTATTTGGCCTTGTTCCAATCAGTAGACACTGTTTTTCTTCCTCTCAATCTCTGTCTGCTGCTTTCTGGCACAGTAATGAAGTGTTGTCCCTATAATCACTGTCTTAAGTGCCTGCGGTGGTTAGGCCCAGGGGTGGAGCTGCATGAGGGGGACCAGTCACTGTTTAATTACTGTATTTATTGGAACTTAAGGCTGGATGGATGGGCTCAGAGACAGAGCTCTGCAGGAAGCCTTATGTCCACACTCATGTGTAAAAGCCTTGTTTACTCATGAAATTATACTAAATCCTCTGACCTGGCTTTTCTGAGACATTTTTTGTTCTATTCCAGCTTAAGTTGTGTTTTAATTTTTAAAAATATCCAGTAAACATTTGAATTCAAATTGATATTAATAGTCCAATTTGATAAAGAATCCACAGTTTTGATTAATGAACTATATAACTGGCAGAAGAATTGTTTATTAGAAATATTTGCTAATAGTCCTTATCATAATTATTCATTATAAGTGTATACTAAGTATACTTAGTGTTTTCATACTGATTTAAATAAACCCACTAAACCCTAATAATATTTATTACAATTTTGAATTAGATTTAACAACACCCCTAACTTAAGTCAAATCACTGTAAAACTTGGCTTATTGCTTTATTTATATTCCATTCAATTTCTCTTTTCTTGTCTTATTTCCACCTTGGTATCTTGTGGTTTTAGTCTTAATAAAGCTGTGTCTTCCCTCTGTCACAGACCAACTCAAGATAAACACTTCGATACAAAATAAAAGAGAAATTCACACACACACACACACACACACACACGCACACATACACACTCTCGGTCTAATTAAAGAGTGAACAGATGCCTCTATCACTGCTCTCTGTCAGACTGAAGGCCACCGCTGAGGAGCAGAAATTAATTAACTAAGCGCTGGTGTCACCACCTGTGTCACACACACACACACACACACACACCTCAGCCAGCTTCAGTCACTCAGACGTCACCCGTCAGCGCTCTGATGATGTCACTTCCTGCGCAGGTACTACGGTCTGTCTGTCTGGTTCCCTGACGTCATAAAGCACCTGCAGGCGGACGAGTACGCGTCCCGTGTGAAGATCCACAACAACGAGACAATCGAAGATTTCACCTTTAATTTCACCTTGGAGAACCAGATCCATAAAAACGGAGTGTTTATTAACGACAGGTCAGTCTGTGTGGGACAGTATGTCTGTGTTCTCATATTAAAGATCATGTTCTGCATTTTATATCTTGAATTCCTTGTATTATCTCCTATGTCAAAATTTAGTTTTTGATTACTATTTCCCACCCGCCTTAGAATTAAACAGGCTGTTTTTCTGCTGTTTTTATGATAACATGATCCTTTTGTGCGTTATAAACATATGACAATTCTGACATTTTTTTAATTTATTTAGAATTCAGCATTTACTTCATGCAATTTTGACTTTTTCCTTGGAACTGAGTTTTATATCTCACAACGATCATTTTTTCAACAATTCTTAGTTTATATTAATTTTTGCTATTCTCACTGTTTTTCTTAGAATCCTAAATTTAAATTATCGGAATTCTGAGTTTAAACATTGCAATTCGGACCGTTTTGGGAATTCTGAGTTTACATCTTGGAATAGTTGCGATTCTTTTTTTTCTTTGAATTCTAAGTCTAAATCCCACAATTCTTGCTTTCTTTTTTGAAGAATTTGTTATAGCCACAAAAAAAAAGGTAACCGTGACTTTTTATCTTACAATTCGTCATTTCAGACTTTTCTTCTCAGAACTGCGAGTTTATATAAAAAAGACAGATTTAAAAGAAAAGGTAGAATGGTGAGATGAAAAGTTGTCATTCTTTATTATTTCATGGCGAAATAAGGTTACATATGGTTTTCATTGAATTATTCGGGAACAATTCAGTTCTGCATGTAAATGTGGGTGGTCATATGTTACAGTTTTTTTCAATCGCTAACAAGCGCTTAACCATACTTCAGATACTTTTTCTAAACTCTTAACACAGACTCACACCTACAAAACACAATTGGCCAAATGGATAATTTCCTTCTCAAAAACACATTTTGTTAAATATATACTAAATCTTCATTTCAAAATAGAACACATCTTTTTCTGCACACACCAACTTTACCAAAACACTGGAAATCGGACTCAAAATCAAATTATTCTGTCAAAGAATAACATTTGTTTTCACCTCAAAAGGTACATGCAGTCAATCAAAGTACACCAGGTTTCAAAATACTGGCTATTGTTGACATTACAAAAACTGCATAGACTTTTCAGTCTCAGTTTTACAGGTAGTTGCATGCAAAACATGCAATTCACTGTTTTACACTAAATGTCTTGGTTAGGAACCGTATGTCCAAATGTACAGTAATGCTCACATTCAAGCATTCCAGTAAAAAGCTACTTTTTTCCTTTACTGTTTACTGCAGGAGGTACAGTAGAAACACGGTATGATAGAACAGAAAAGGTTTGACAGTATTGCTTACAGTGAACAAAATATCCATAAAACACATAAGAGCATTCTGAACAAAAAAACAACAACAGCAAAAAGGCCAGAATAAAAAAAGGGGGGGGGGGGATAAAATAAAAACAATCTCTCACTGCTCCTCTCACTGCTCCTCTCACTGCTCCTGCTCCTCTCACTGCTCCTCTCACTGCTCCTGCATCTCTCACTGCATCTCTCACTGCTCCTGCTCCTCTCACTGCTCCTCTCACTGCTCCTGCTCCTCTCACTGCTCTTGCACCTCTCACTGATCCTGCTCCTGCTCCTCTCACTGCATATCTCACTGGGCCTGCTCTTCTCCCTGGGCCCCTTGCTCTTACTCTTCCTCGTCCATACATTACAGTGTTTGTCTTTTCTGTTTCCAAAAATATCACTCTTCAAAGTCCTCCCTTTATTGTATAAGTGTCAATGTAATAGAAAAAAATAACCCTTGCCATTGAGTCTAAGCCAGATTGGAATCAGTTGTGGTTGGCCCAATTTACACAACATAAATCAGCTAAGATATATTGTTTTTGAACTGATATCATTGCAGAAGAAGAGGTTTTTATACTGTATCTAAGGTTTGGAACATTGTTTTTGCTATTGTGGGATGTTGTGTGTTAACATTTGTAAATACTACCAAAACGATCCATGATTTTGTTGGGAGGTATAGCTTGTCTGTTCAGAAAATGTAAGCATTGTGGAAATGTGTTCAATGAATCCATACTGTGTGAAAACGACATGAAATGTGTGAATGGTATGGCCACAATAGACAGATGCTGTGCTAATTGTGTTTAGAGTTTTGAAAATGTGACAACTGCTTGGACAAATGCTTGTTAGCGATTGAAAAAAACTGTAATGAGCTCATGATCGAATGCCATAATCGTTTTCCTGGGGGTTTATTTTCAGTAAATAATGCTGGCACTGGGTGGTTTTGGGTTGTGAATGTTAGAAATAAAGCTCTTATTTCAAAAGAGCAAGAGGAGTCAGGTTTCCCCTGGATATAAAAGTGAGATTGCACACACCAATGAACTCTGAGAGGTCTCTCCATGTTCTCATCTTATCTACTTCAGCTGAAATAAAGTCCTGAAACTAAACATGTGTTTGCAGTAGGGATGAGCAGAAGTAGAGCCGATCTTCAGCTGCGGTTAATGCTGGTCATAACGTTTATGTTCTGTGTGTGTGTGTGTGTGTGTGTGTGTGTTATTGTCCTCAGCGGTCTGATCTCTCTCTCATAAATAACATCCCGCCGTTGAGGTAATGTCTCATCCAGACGCAGGGCCAGGAAATTAAAACGCCCTTATCTCTTCTCTCCTCTGATTCTTTCTCTTCCTTTTTGTTTATGATCTCCTTCCGCTGCTCCTCTTTCCTCATCCCTCTATCCTGGAGATGAAGCTCTTATCGTGTTGTTCGGCTCCTGTGATGCTCATTTATGAGCAGATGAGATCAGACTCCACACACACACAAATGCATCATAATGACAGAACTCACTAGATTATGGAAACAACTGGATGGAGAAACATTTGAGAAGGAGGAAACTTCAGCAAACATCTCCAGCTGACCTCCATTTAATCTAACTGTTATTCTAGAGAAGCATGTGAGATGTAAAAGACGTTTGATTTTGATTTTCTTATTTGTGGCAAATGTCAGATTGAGCTGATCTTAAATATTCTTTCTCAGTACTATTCGAATGTTTGATGTGGCTGAACGCTGTTCATTGAGCTGGCTAGTTGTGTCCTGACCAGTCCTGTCCTTTATTTCAGGTTCATTGGCATGAAGTTTAAGTCTGTGAGTTTCATCGACTCCACCTTTCAGAGCTGTTACTTTGAGGACGTCAGCTCCATCGGTTCTTTCTTCAAGAACTGCACCATCATAGAAGCCTTCTTCTATAATACAGGTACGAGTGTGTTGAAATCGACTAACAGTTCCTAATTTTGTGTGAGAGACTGTGTGTGTGTGTGCTCTTGTTTTTGTGTCATATCAGGACACAACTCTGTATAATGACATGGGTATGACACAGGTATTACAAGGAGAGGGTGACTTATGAGGACATAACCCATGTCCCCATTCTTCAAAACGCTTATAAATCATACAGAATGAGTTTTTTTGAGAAAGTAAAAATGCTCAAAGTTTCCTGTGAGGGTTAGGGTTAGGTGTAGGGTTGGTGAAGGGCCATAGAATATACAGTTTGTACAGTATAAAAACCATTACACCTATGGGATGAACCCACTTTTCACAAAAATAAATGTGTGTGTGTGTGTGTGTGTTTGAGAGGGCAGAAGTTAACTGGCTGATGGAAACTCAGTGCACTCTGATTGGCTCATGGGGAGTCTAAAGTGTGACTGGCCCATCGACACGGTGGACAGTTCGATCTTATTTATTTGGGGCATGAAACTCTGCCATTTTTCCATTTTAGCAAGAGAAAAGAAAAAAGAAAAAAGAATGGAAAGAGCTCTTTGTTGTAGTGGGCTCAGTGGGAGATCTGTAGGTATCAGTGATGTGAACGAGAGCTTCACTGACTCACAGTGAGATGTTTGATGTTTAAATATCTCACTGCAGCTCACCAGCGACGAGAAACCACAGACTTTGAAGTTGAAATTGATTCTGATTTATATGCATTTGTAGGCAAAAAGACAAGCAGATGCATTAGATGAAAAACAGGATGAAAGATAAAAGCAGAGGGCAATGATTATATGAAGAAGACCTGAAATAGCCACAATAACAGCTGAACAATGATTTTACCCAGAATCCCTCAAGCATGAGAGCATTATGGAGCTCAAGGGTTCAGTCAGTGACATGCATTATCTATATAAAGCAAATAATTTAGTCATAGATATGTTTAAACATCGCAAGACACACTTATGCATGTGTAGAAGTCTGTGTAGTTTCACATTTTTGCTGATCTAATTGTTAAATTCCTAGTGAATGGCTTCACGGTCTATAATCCTGAAGAGAGATCGACTGAAAGACACTGTTACCATATAATTTTTTTATTATTATTATTATTATAAAAATTTTAAGGATTGGAACTCAATTTAAGAATGTTTTGATTTTAGTAAAAGTTCAATTCTGTGAGTTTGAATTATGGAGCTTGTTTGAAGTTGCTGATGTTGATATATGTGTGTGTGTGTGTGTGTGTGTGTGTGAGAGAGAGAGAGAGAGAGAGAGAGAGAGAGAGAGGTGGGGTCATTTCAGGGTCTGGCTGACTCAGGAAAAGCCACCTTACACACTTCCACAAACTTCACAACTCAGCATAACAAACAGACGGCAGAGAAAGAGCAGAGGCCTCATGGGAAATTGAGTTCATGTCTCTAATGAAACCTTGCTACGGAAATTAAATGAGCTGGGAATGAGTTCCGAGTGAAAGTGTAAGAGAGCTGGAGATCCGCTGCTCACGCTCAAACTCACTGATAGGTTTTCAGAGGTTAAACTCCCTAAAGACCTTCCTGTGTGAAAGAGACCGAATGTAGTTCAAACTGTGACCAGAGGGGGGCAGTACAGACAATGTCTGTCTGTCTGTCTGTCTGTCTGTCATCTGTCTGTCTGTCTGTCTGTCATCTGTCTGTATGTCTGTCTGTATGTCTGTCTTTATGTCTGTTGTTCTGTCATCTGTCTATATGTCTGTCTGTATGTCTGTCTTTATGTCTGTTGTTCTGTCTGTCTGTCTTTCTGTTATCTGTCGTCTGTCTGTATGTCTGTCTTTCTGTCTGTTGTTCTGTCATCTGTCTGTATGTCTGTCTGTCTGTATGTCTGTCTTTATGTCTGTTGTTCTGTCTGTCTGTCTTTCTGTTATCTGTCGTCTGTCTGTATGTCTGTCTTTCTGTCTGTTGTTCTGTCTGTCTGTCTGTCTGTCTGTCTGTCTGTCTGTCTGTCTGTATGTCTGTCTTTCTGTCTGTTGTTCTGTCTGTCTGTCTGTCGTATGTCTGTATATCTTTCTGTCTGTCTGTCTTTCTGTCTGTTGTTCTAATTGTGTCTACCTGTCTGTTATCTATCTATCTATCTATCTATCTGTCGGTCTGTCATTCTACTTGTGTCTACCTGTCTGTTATCTGTTTGCCTGTCTGTCGTATGTCTGTATATCTTTCTGTCTGTTGTTCTAATTGTGTCTGTCTGTCTGTTATCTGTCTGTCTGTTATCTGTCTGTATGTCTGTTGTTCTGTCTGTCTGTCTGTTATCTGTCTGTCTGTCTGTCTGTCGTCTGTCTGTATATCTTTCTGTCTGTCTGTCTTTCTGTCTGTTCTAATTGTGTCTACCTGTCTGTTATCTATCTATCTGTCGATCGGTCGTTCTTTCGTTCTGTCTGTCATTCTGTCTGTCTGTCTGTCATTCTACTTGTGTCTACCTGTCTGTTATCTTTCTGTCTGTCTGTCTGTATATCTTTCTGTCTGTCTGTCTTTCTGTCTGTTGCTCTGTCTGTCATTCTAATTTTGTTTACATGTCTGTTATCTATCTATCTATCTATCTATCTATCTATCTATCTATCTATCTATCTATCTATCTATCTATCTATCTATCTATCTATCTATCTATCTATCTATCTATCTATCTATCTATCTATCTATCTATCTGTTGTTCTGTCCGTCTGTCATCTGTCTGTCTGTCTATCTATTGTCTGTCTGTCTTAATTGTACAGCACTTTGTTATTTTGTGTAGGTTTTTAAATCATTTTAAATCCTTTAAATCATATAAAGAAAAAAAAATGTTTGAATGGATTTGTAAGTTGAGCATCTGTAAAGTAACTCAGTCTCCCATCTGTCTTGTTCAGATATTGATGACTCGAAATTCATCAGTTCCTCTTTGATCAACTCCACGTTTGCGCACAACAAGACCGGCTGTCAGATGACGTTTGATGATGACTACAGCGCGTACTGGGTGTATTTCATCAACTTCCTCGGCACACTAGCCGTTTTGCCAGGCAACATAGTCTCCGCCCTCCTCATGGATAAAGTGGGCCGTTTGAGCATGTTAGGTCGGTCAGGTCACCAGATTCACCAAATACTAAATGAAATAAACTCATCTGATATCATTTTGTTGACTGTGTGTTTTTTGTGTTCAGGCGGCTCGATGGTGTTGTCCGGCATCAGTTGTTTCTTTCTGTGGTTCGGCACTAGTGAGTCCATGATGATAGCAATGCTCTGCCTTTATAATGGACTCAGTATATCGGCCTGGAACTCACTGGACGTGGTGACGGCCGAACTGTATCCCACCAACAGGAGGTACATGGACACACAAATACATGCAATCACTAATAAACATGGATGCTTTCAGTTGACTCCAGGCACATGAAAAATCACTGAAAAATACAACTGAAATAAAAAATAACTAAACAAACAAAAAAAAGGTAATAATATAAAAAAAAATACAAATGACAAAAGGACATAAATTCAACAAAAATGTTATTAAATGAAAAGTAATGAAAGTTATTATTAGCTTTTTAAAAAATTGTTTATTTAAATAATTATCATTTTGTTCCTAGATCTCCTTATGCTGCATTTAGTGTAAATAAATACTTCTGTTTTTGATGTAACTACATATATTATAATCATTTAAAAAAATATACAGTTTATTATATTTACTGGATTTGATAATTTATATGATTTATACTTTAGTATTTATATAGTTTATTTTTCAGTTTTATCAGTTGAGTTAAATATATAAATTTTTATATTTATTTAATTTAATCATTTATATGATTTATACTTATTTGTTATTTATAATGTTTATTTTTGTAATTTATTTTACCATTTCTTGTTATTTATAATGTTTATTTTTGTAATTTATTTTACCATTTTTAGATGGTAATATTTTATTTTTTTAGTTTAATATAAATGTATACATTGAAATTGAACACTGACATTGAAAAATATACATTGACATTCTACAAAACGTTATGTAATGTAATAATATCCTTCATCTAAAGTGTAGTTGAGTTAAATATACAAATTTTAGTTTAGTTTTTAGTTTAATATAAATGTATACATTGACATTGAACATTGACATTGAAAAATATACATTGACATTCTACAAAACGTTATGTAATGTAATAATATCCTTCATCTAAAGTGTAGTTTAGCT
The DNA here is from genome assembly GCF_003368295.1 of Carassius auratus. Lineage (NCBI taxonomy): Eukaryota > Metazoa > Chordata > Actinopteri > Cypriniformes > Cyprinidae > Carassius > Carassius auratus. The sequence continues at coordinate 23,182,116 of NC_039263.1, read as the reverse complement.
GTAACTGAAATGATCAGCTTCTGTCCTTTAGATGTTAATGATTACTACAACTTTCAGAGAAAACTGCTAGGGCTGTTAATCCTGCTAACCCTGGTTGTGTGTGTCTCGTGCAGAGGAACTGGCTTTGGCTTTTGTAATGCCATGTGTAAGCTGGCCGCAGTCTTGGGGAACCTAATATTTGGGTCATTGGTGGGAATCACAAAATCCATCCCCATCCTGCTGGCGTCGTCTGTGCTGGTCACCGGAGGCCTGGTGAGTCTGCGGCTCCCCGACACCCGCTCCAACGTCCTGATGTGACCCCACCACACCTGTGACCTCTGACCCTGAGTCGCCACGGAAACACGCAGGACACGCTCAGGGTGCAGGAGGAGGCGACTACCACATGTTTGCTTTATTTAATCATTTGAAGTGTGTTATTTATTCATTTTTTAATGAGGTTTGTTATCTTTTGACTTGCCCAGTTTAGATTAAAACTAGATTTTGATGCCTTTACTATAAATCAAATGTTATTACGTTATGAAATGTGAAAAACAAATATAATTTTTGGACTGTGAGTTTTTGACCTAATCTGGGTGGGCAGAATTATTATTTAAAATTATTGATTTATTTATTGAGAAAATTCAGCTATTTATTTAGATTTTTTTACATTTTAAATATTATCTGTATATTTTCAGCTGAACACAAAAAATAAAAAATTCAGGTGATTTTTTTTTTTTTTTATATTATTATTTTAAAATTAAAATTCTTTCATTTTATTGAAAAGATACTTTTAAACTCAAACGAGAGTAAAAAGGCCATTTAGAGATGTAGACATTAGCGATAACAGCTTTTTTTGTTAGCGTAGCTCCGATTCTCCGGTGGCTTCCACCGAAACAAGGCGATAATGCTTATCCAGTTTACATTTTATGCTTTTTCGAATGATTACGCTAGCAGAAGAACACTGACCCGCTTCGACTTCATTCTTGCCTTTGCGAACTTTGTCATTGATGTAGCCGAAACGGACTTCATTTGGTGTTTGTCTCTCTCGGTTTAAGGGTTAAAGATAACCCTATTTCTAGCTGCTACGCGTCCATGTGCAAACTCTTCCTGGGAAAACTGAATGGCCTTTGCTTCCTCTCTGTGCCTCCTTCCTCTAAACCCCTGCCGTCAGCTTCTCATAGGTTGTAGTGATCCATCATGCAGCAGAACTGAGCACGTGTCCGATTTCTTTAGGAATGCTCTACTGCTCTAGCAGGTGGAAATATGTCATGTTTCATCACATTCCACTGGAAGATCGTACGTGCAATTGTGCAATATGACAGGACGTGATACTGTGGAAGCTTGTTTACGAACAAAACATAAAAAAGTAATTCAGACTTTTTTATCTGACAATTCTGACTGCAATTGTGAGTTATAAAATCAGAACTGCGGGAAAAACGTCTAAATTGCACGTTTACTTTACAACTTGCAATTTCAAGAAATAAATTCAACATTGAGAGAATTTTGAATTATTTTCAAAATTGCACGTTTTTCTCGCAATTCTGACTTTTTCTTATAATTGTTAGTTTATATCGCCTAATTCTGACTTTATAAGTTGCAGTCGTGAGTTTCTATCACAGTTAGGAGAGAAAATATCACAATTGCAAGTTTTTCTCGTAATTCTAACTTTTTCTCATAATTGTGAGTTTACATCACGCAGTTGAGAAAAAATCTAAAATTTCAAAGTTTGTATCTCGCAATTCAGATTTTTTTCTCACAATTCTGCCTTTTTCTGTAACTGTATTGCAATTCTCGCAATACTGAGTTTATATCATGCAATTCTGACCATTTCGCATAATTGTTAGTTCTCGCAACTCATACTTTCTTTATTTCAATTGCAATTTTTTTATCCCACAATCCTGACTTTGTAACTCACAATTCTGAGTATATATCGTGCCATTCTGAAGTCAGAATTGCGAAATAAAAAGTCGCAAATTTACATTTTTTTATTCAGTGGTGGAAACAGGCTTCCAGAAGATGCAGTCGAATCGTAGAAAATAATAAAAGCCATTCAGTCTGGTCTGATCATGATGATGTACAGGCCCTGCTGCTGCTGTCTACATGCACTGAAGTACACTAAACACCAGAAATATACTCCACACAAGTACACTAGTCTGATGCGTCAACACTGAGACATTTCAGATGGAGTCTACATTCACATATTTGTGTATAGATATGTTTCTGGCCTAATTTAAAGATATTTTATTGTGTGTATGTCGGGAAAGTAAAGATAATCTTGTTTTGATCTTATCATGGGCGACAACATTTGCTGTACACGTCTAAATGTTGTATAGTGTTGCCTGTTGAGTTGAAACGTTATTTTTCATTGTCAGATGTGTATGCAAATGTCTCCTCATGTGTATGTGTAGATATCTTAAATGAACATTATTTTCTGTCTATAGATGTTTATTTTAGCTGGTTGTGTGATTTTGGGGTGTTATTTGAGCTAACAAGAGGATTCAGTGTCATACAGGTACTTTTTTTGAACAAATTGAGTTCATGAGAGGAATATATTCAAAGATAGGAAATGTTGGTTTGGTGCATCTCCTCTTTTTTATTATTATTAATAATTTCAGAACAAATTGAAGTGGCCTATCTGAAAAATACAAATGAAGTGTGATATCTTGTGGTTCAATACACCCGTGCATGTGCATATTGAGACTTTGTGTTGCAGTGATTTTGTCCGTTGTGCTTTCGCGAGTTTATTTCCTGAATTGAAAGATGAATGTATAATTATTGTGAGTGTGTGATGTCGTTCTGAAATGGGTTTTGATTGGTTGTGGATCATCTGGCATGCCAACATGTCTGCTGTCAAATTCATTTTGTCAAAGTATCTGTGACCTCACTGGCCAAATATCTCTGATATATCGAATTTTATTTTGAAAAGAGAAAAAAAGTGCCATGTACAGTGTGAACCGAAACTAAGGTGGATTCGGTTTGGATCCAGATGTACTGCTATTAAAGAGTTTCATGATAAGACTCTAAAAATTGTCTGCTTTGTTATTTCAGTTTACATTTTAAATTAACTTTACCTGAGCTGATATTCTAGACCACATAAAATAATAACACATGTTGATCCAAATAAGTAATGTGAAGTACTTAAAACGAATCAGTCAATCCTTTGACAAAATTTGTTATATTGTGACCTCTAGTGGTGAATATGAGTAGGCTACAATAAAATGATCTTGTGGTAATAAAACAAATTAAGATTTTTTTTATAAATTTATTCTGTATAATAATAGCAATATATAACACATTAGAAAATAGCTAGAAAAGCTCTTATAATTTGTGTAAGATATTTAAAAAAATAAAACTATTTTTATATATGTGTTAATATATAAAATCTGTATAATTATTTTATACTTAATGATAATTGTAATATATAACACCTAAAAAAAAAGAGCTAGAAAAACTTGTCTAAAAGATGTCTAAAGAAAAAATAATTTCTAATGAATATGATAAACACAAATAATAGATGACCCTGTCCCATGCTTTGACACTAGATGGAGCACGAGCTCTAAACATCTCGTATTTTGTTAGTGTTGCTATACGAACTAGACTCCTGTACTTTTGTTGGACCGGGACTGTGTTGACATGTGCTGTGTAATCCTGTAATGACATGCATTGTTTGAATCTGTTCATGTCTGACTGACTCAAGGACAGTATAGTCCTGCAGGAATATTACACCGAAACTAGATTCTCTAAATTTGTCTTTTAATTTGTTCTCGCTGAAAAACTGCTCACAACATCCTCCATTTAGCATAATAATAATGCATTATATTATTATATTAAATATAAAAACTTATATTATTTTTATTACATTAATAATTACAGCTCACAACATCATCACATTGAATAATAATAAAAATGCTCAAAATCTATTCATACATTAAATAAGATATGGATAAAATAAATAATATGCATATATTTTATTTATTTATTATCAAATAATTTAACATAAAAACCAATTAGGTATTATTTATGTAATTATTTAAAAAATACTATTAATATTAATGAACCATTCTGTTGCTTATAATGGTCACAGGTGTATAACACGGCTGATATGGTTTTGTGGTTTAAACCAGGGTTTAGAGTTGTTGAAATCGGGTTCAGACCGGCAAACTTCACTCTGGAGGCCTGATTGTTGCTGTGATCTGCATGATCTGGATTCTGGGCATGTCTGAGGATAATTCTGCGTCTCCGTGGATCCGTTTCACCCTGGGCCACTCAAAAGAGCAGCTGAAATGGAAATGTGAGAAAGGATATTAAATAGATTAAATACACAGTAGCTGCTTCACAATATATGAGCTGACCAATCAGCAGAACCGCAACTATCTGCTGTATGATGTAAAATAGAGAGAACTGCATGTGGAAGTCATGTGGGTGCTTGCGTGCACCACAAAAAACAATATTTACATAATCATTTGCACTATGATAAGGATTATTGTTTTACTGCTGGGAAACAGTAAGATATTCAAAAGGTCACATTTGAATTGCATCGCATGAGCATGTGTGTGTGTGTGTGTGTGTGTGTGTGTGTGTGTAATTTATTTATTAATTTAAAATAATGCAAATTTAAAAAAAAATGTCCGTCTTTCTTTTGCATGTTAATGTGGAGGAAGAAGACAACGCTTGCTCTGTCCTCTACACTCCTCCATGGGCAGAAAATGGCACATAACCTTTGACCTTTTGACAAGGGGCCTTTCAATTCCTTCTTCAAGCTTGCTTGCGGAGAGACAAATGTTTATTTTTCTCTTTTTATTTCTTATAAATATCCACTGTAAAGTCGAGGCAAAAAAAAGTTGAGGCCATAAAGGGAAACACGGACACTCCTCTGTCCTCAGAGCTGCAGGAATAAAACAAATCTAAGTTACAGTGTAACACAGATCCTCACTTACAGAGGTTATGTAACACTATGAGCACAGGTTAGCTTTTAAATGCAGGTTACATAAAAACAATGACCGTACAGGGGCAATAACTTTACATATTTCACTCTATATCCTTAGTAAACTCATATTTATTCTCTCTCTATATTGTATATTTTCCAAATACAAATAAGTAATTAGGATAAATCTGTAAGTTAAGTGTATCTGTCATCATTCATTACTTACATGATACGAAGACAGCAGTTTATAAACATTTAAGTGTACAATGAGGCACTTCATAATTCATTTTGACACGTGTTTATAAAACATCCGAGTTTGATAAGACGTATTTTCAGTGAAGGAGGTTTTTCCAGCTGATTACAGAGACTGTGTTTGTGTGGCTCGGTCTATGACTTGAACCAATATATAATTATGTAGTAAATCCTGTCAGGAGTACTGCTGAAGTTTTTTAGTTTTAGTTTTTTCAACCAATTTGTTTAACAACTCTGATTCATGAGTCACTGGATCATTCACTCAAACAATTTGTTCAAAAACCCTTAATTATTTATGCACGAAACAGGTGACAGCCATTAGCAACAAATCATTGAAACATTGACATTGACCAGTTTGTTTACAAACCCTTATTTATTTATGAACAAACAAGTGGAAGACATTAGGAACTGAATCATTGAATCATTCACTTAACCAATTTGTTTAAAAAGACTAATTCATTCATGAGGATTTATCATTCTAATAACTAAGCAAGCTAATATTATATCACATATACATTTAACAATTGCATAAACATAACATAGATAATTAAATATTAAATAATGTTTAGATAATTCCTGTTTTGCTCTAACATATGATTGATTGATGTTACATTGAGAGAACTTGTTATATTTTCTTCATTATTTCTCTGTCTAGCTTGTACTTATTTGAACAATTCTTGAAACTTGGTATTATTTATGAGCACTTCCTGTGAATATCTGTCTCTTTAAGATGAATCGCTTGATGTACTGCATCCAACAACTGTAAGTAGAGTTGGATAGCATGTTAATGCATATTGTTATCTCTAGTTACTTTCATAAAAATAATGTTTTTCTTTTTCAAAAAAAAAACAATAACATAAAATCCTAAAATAAAAATATATTTATGTATTAAATAAAAAATTTAAATAAAACACATCGTGTCGTTTGTAAGCATCTCACACGTGACGTTACATTTTTGCGCTCGCGCTCGCTCGCTCGTTCTCTCTCTCTCTCTCTCTCTCTCTCTCACACACACACACACACACACACACACACACAACATTGCTGAGAGGGAGAAACAGCTCGCGCATCAGCTCTCACAAACTCTTTAAACTTTAAAGGTTTAACCCGCGCGCGCGGAGGAGCGGAGCACTTGACGCCGCCTGGGTGAGTCTTTGTACGGGATTCATTCGCTGCTTTTTCGGTGTTAGACGATTGTTTTCCTCCGGTTTCTATGGACTCTGGTCTCGAGAGCTTTGAGGACTTTGAGCTGCACTTGTTCCTCTGCGGCTGGATCGGTTACAGCAGGTTCACTCCTTCTTTACAAGAAAATACACGTCAGTTTTCCTCTCCACGCGTTTAGTTTCTGCTTTATTCAGTGTTACTTTATGTTTGGTTCAGAAACAACCGAACAAAAGGGAAACGTTCGCTTGTTTAAAGTACAAACGCTCATTGGCTGACAGCGACTCTGCGGTCTTCTCTTTCATTTGAACTGTTTGCATAAGTTCATTCAAACACTGTTAACTAGGTTAACCTGCTTGGGTCGTACCTACTGTTTGATTAGTTGTGTGTGCTTTTTTTTACGTGAATCTGGCATTTTAAGTTCATGTGGAGGTCTGCAGTCAAACTCGCATAAATTATCCCAGACTTTTCATCTGAACAACAAAAGAGTCTTCTAGTTCAAAATGAGAGCACATTTTTGAACAGGCTTTTTTTTCTTTTTGCATTTTCTGCGAGTGATATTTGAGAAGTAGTCAGGTTGTTTAAACTTGGTCAAATCTATGTAAGCATTGCTTAAGTATTTGGTGACAAAATAGACATGAACCTACAGTATGATCAAAATGTAGGTTAAAGTTTTTGTTGCTTTGTTGTTCCATTTAAATGTTAATGTGACATGCATTAAGTAATATAAGTAGTGCAATCTTGCATGCAGTCTCTCGATTAATAATATAGCTTATACTTGCATGTACAATGGTTTTAAAATGTTGTTTAAAATAGAAAATGACAGTGCTGTAAATGCAGAAATGCAGTACTTTACAACACAGTTCATGTGTTTTTGTCTGTTGTTTAAACCGCATGAATCTTCCTCTGTTTTTTTTCTAAACCCGTTTATAGATACACAAGCGATTATTTCGTATCTCAGAGCAAGTGCATGAAGGCTGTCTAAAATAGAGGCAGGTAAAAGTGGCTTGTAAGTGGAAGAATATAGGCTCAGACGTAAATTGTTGGCTGTGAGTAGAGGGTTACCATTAAAAGTCTGTGAGTCCATGACCTCTTGACCCCAGTGCCTCTGAAATGACTGAATTTACTCTTTAAATCAGGACTGCTTGGTGTTTTGCTTTAAATTGTGTTAAAACTGAAATGTTTTTGTGAATCTGTTTAAAATAAACATGATAATGTTATTTAAAATAATAATAATTAAAAAAATCAATATTGCTCAAACAAGTTTTTAAGTTTAGCATAATCACATTAAAAAAGTTAAAGACAAATTGACATGTAATTTAATACAAGTCCGTTTCTGATTATAATCAGCACTAGTCATTGTTGGGCTTAATTTATATTGTCATAGACATTTATATTTCTGATGAATTCCTTTTTATGTAGTATTAAAATTTATTATTACAGTTAAATTTCCGAGAACTTAACAGGATTTTTTGAAAACTAAAAAAAAAAAAAAATGCATTTACTGCAACATTATTAAAATTATTATTATTAGTATTAATAATTAAATATTTGTAATTATTATTATTTACAAATATTATTTTATCATTTAATTGTGAAGTATGTTAGAAAAATGTTGGTTGAGTAAAACTTGTCATCATTTATTAGTAAGTTAAATATCTTAAATAGTCAAATATTTTAGTGAGAGAAAAAATATTGATGGATAGAAAAACTAAATTCTTCATTATAAACCTGCTGTTTTACCATTTTCCATTGATTAATTTACAAATGCATATTATGTGTATTCCCTGTTTTCATGTAATCCTAATGATCTACAGTATCTGATTGGATTATTTGACAGAATGATCTGATAGACTGCAATGTTAAATATGCAAGTAATGAGGTCATGTGACAGCAGTGTAGCATACTACTATTTGAAATGCTTGTATGCTGTTTAACATACTATTTATTTTTAAATAAAATGCTGTGCAGTAATCTAGTATTTTATTCTGGACACAATCTTGATCTCAGTATGTGTTGTAATAATTAGAGCGGATGCCACCACTCGCCTGCCCCCTGATGGGTTCATTGGTGTGAAATTAGTCCCTCAGGACATTTTAAATGAGGAAATGATCTTTTGAATGGGTCATATAGCGTATGTTCTTCTAAACACCGTTCATGTCCATGCACAGCCTAACAATGACCTGCCTTCATGGTCCAATATGACAGAATCACGTAACCCAGATGAGCTGGAGCTGGGTCAGACAGACACCCAATATCCCTGTGAACGAACCCCAGCGGCCCGTCGAAAATCACAACCAGCCTTTCAGAGCAAACCCACCGAGATTCAGACCTGTTTACTCACTTGCATTAAAAGAATAGTTCACCTGAAAGTGACAAAGCTGTATTCAATGATGAATTTAAATGAATGGGATGGGACGGTTTCATCATTATATTTAAACTATGTATCACCATACTTCCACAGTTGATTTATTAGACAAAGAATTGCATACAATTTTTGTATTACAAGTTTTCTCAAATGTTATGTCTAAATCTGCAATTGAGTCATTATCTAGTTCCGTATGCAGTAATATGTACAGTATATATTTATTGCTTGATAATAAAAATCTAATAATAGAAATCTGAACATTGGATAGTTTTTACAAAGATTTTGTATTTCTCTTTTTATCACTCAAATCAGAAAATACTGTCAGCAGCTGTTTTTAAGGAATAAAGTGTTTTATAAAAGATTGATTAATGAACAAACCCTTCAGTAAAAAACTTATATAGAATATAGATGGATAGAAATAAACCTGTAAAATCTGGAGCTCTTGAAACTCATAGCCTACTCAAATTGAAATCTACAGATGCAAAACATAAAGTGCAAAAATAAACTCTTAACAGTGTATTTTAAATGTTTTTTTCCACTAGTCTGAAAGAACACTTTATGAAAAGCCAAATTTGTAAAACTGTCAAATGCATGCAAAAACAATGTTTTTGCATGAAGCATGATCTTGCTTTAAATCAATCAATGCAGCGATTGACCATCTTTCGACTTGAATTGAAGCGATAGCAGGGCTGTCTCATTAGTTTCGACCGCTTTCTGCACGCTAGTGAAATGCAATCTGACCCAAACCCTACATCAATGCCCTAACCGCTGTCTGACCCTGATTTGATCCACATTGTGGATGCAGAAAAAGTCCCGTCCACTGCGTCTAATGTTCCTGCACTTCACAAAAGGGCCCATCTCAAGATTTGGGAGCCAAACACAAGTTGTGCTTTGTGTCCCTCTGCCAGCATCCCTCCGTCTCCCAGAGGAGTGCAGAGAGAAGGATAAGGACAGATAGGAGGACTCCCTTACTCTATTAGCTTTCTGGAGAATAATTACCCCTCTAATCTGACCCATGTGTGTTTTTATGCTTTACAAACTCAATCATTAGTTTTGTGCAATGTATTGAAAGTTGTTGTTGGGAGCAGTGTTGTTTTAGTTTTACTTCTATTGTAGTATTTATTTATTTCATTCTATCTTATTTAGCTTTTATTTCAGCTTTATTTCAAGTAACGAATAAGCAATGACACATTGATTGGTAGCTCTACTGACAGTACTTTAAAACTAGGCAAACAGTCAGTAATGCTTTGCATTGTTTTTACATTTATGTTGCCATCCATATGCATAGCCATATAACAATTTTCCTAAAAGTGTGTTTATATATAGATGACATAGTTAAGTTTGTTGTATTATCTGCAGCTAGTACTGGAAATATTGTATATTACCGTATGCACACTTACCAAAGCAGCATTTATTTGACCAGAAGTACAGGAAAATCTGAATAATTGTGAAATCAAATGTTTTCTTTAATGGGCTTTAATCTGGTGATGGTGAAATGGTCACATACATGTACAGTAGAGTTTCTCTAATGCTTTTGGTTATGTTTCTCCTTCTCTTCTGTCATTTGTAGGCCCACACACATTCTTCTCTTATTCTTCCCTGACCCTTATCTTGAGTTTCCGTGTATTTCTTGGCACGTGAAGACACTGCTGGTAACTGAGGGTCAGAGGTGTGAATCTGCAGTCAGTGTAGTGGAATGCATTCGTTAAAGCCAGAGCGATTTGACACAAACCACCCAGTTTGCTACTTTTTTTTAATTTTTTTGTAATGAGGTTGTGTGCAGTCTCAGGATAAGACTCACGCTTGTGTGGGATAATCATTTTTGAGTTCAGATTCCTGAAACAGGCTCATTCCAGAGGTAATCGATTTATTGGCGGATGGGAAGGACATTCAGGCTGTTTTGAAGCATCTCAAAGCGCTCATTGTGTCGTGTTGACTTGATTTCTCTTGCGTGCCACGTGTTATCAGACACGAGTGTTGTTTTTGACCAGATCAGACTAATACCTGCAAATTCTTTCTTGGGAAACGATTTTGATTATTCCCTGTTTGCATTTAGAGCTTCCAGGGAAATATCTTCTAGTTTTTGTGCACTCTCAAAAGAATAGTTCACCCAAAAATTAACATTTGCTAAACATGTCATTACTCTCAGGCCATCCGAGACGTAGATGAGTTTGTTTCTTCATCAGATTTGGAGAAATGTAGCATTGCATCACTTGCTCACCAACGGATCACCTGCAGTGAATGGGTGCCGTCAGAATGAGAGTCCAAACAGCTGATATAAACAACAACCCACATTTAAAGGGGTCAAACGATGCTGTATTTTGTGTATTTGTTATAATAGATCATGTTGACATGCTTTAATGTTCAAAAACACATTATTTTTCGAATACTGTACATTATTATAGGTCATCCATGCCCCGCCTCTCTAAAATGGCTCATTCTACAAAGTCCCTCCTTCTGACAGCCGCAGTCTGCTCTGATTGGCTAACTGACCCAGTGCATAGTGATTGGCCACCGCAAGCACTCGTTGGAAATATAAAACCCTTTTCATAATTGCGAGCAGCTTCTTTCAAAATAAATGTAAAGACAGTTAATAATGTCCTTTGTTATGTTTTACCATCAGTTCAAACCCGAAAGAAGAACAGAGTGGTGTGACAGACACAGTGATGAAGCTCGTATGTGTTTGCAGAACACAAGCCACAGACGATTAAGACCGCTGACTCCACTGTGTGACTGTCTGTCTCTCACACACACACACACACACAACCGTGACACACAAAACTCCGCATTTGGACAGTCAATAGCAAATGCTAAAACTAATAATGAAACCTACTTCCAGTAGCTGATCCAGAAGCACCAGATTGTTGTAGCAAAGTCAGAATGACCTCCTCTCCTAGGTTCACGAAACAGTCATCCATAAAATGCATTGCTGTTCTGTTGTAAGTAGATTCCTAGATTCCTTTTGCTTTCTCCTAGATACACACACATCTGTAGATGAAAGAGCAGTCAGCACCTTAAATGTGTTTTTTAATAATGTAATTATACTTGTTTGGCTTCAGAAGACTTTGATTATAACTTGAAAATAATAATTATAAAATTGTAAATAATGGTTATTGGAATCTTTTTCTATTTCTGGCTTTTCTACTTCAAAATGTAATATTTAATTCAATGTAGTTTCCGTTTCTTGAATTACTTGCTAGCAATTACTGAACAAAAACGTCCTGTTTTCCATCATATGATTGAAAACTGTCAGGATCTGTATCTTTGCTTGTGTTTTATGAGAATCCTGTGACTATGTCAGTTAGGGGGGTAACAAACGGTTAAACTGTGTGTGTGATGTTGTTAACAGAAAGACACATGGGACCAGTTACACAGTCCACTGTCATTTTAAGTGTTACATTGTAACATCATTCAGCATTCTAAAATGTTGAGTGCAACATTGTTAACCAAAATGTTTTCCAAAGCGTTGCTCTTTTGAAATATCTGCATTTGAAGAGTTTGTTGTAGACTAGTCATAGTCTCACATTCACAACTCAAAGCTTCCCAATCCAATGTCACTTTATTAAACTGTCACAGATTTGCAGCGTTAAACTCCTCCATCAAAAGTCTGACATCTGAGGGCTTGTTTTATTGCAGACCTGATGTCATTTCACTTGTACACTTCCCTTTAAAATCAAAAGAGATTTACAGTCTGTATCCGTTCTTCCAGAAAAGCAGTTTCAGAGAGAGAAGTTAATAATTCAGACCGAGCCAGCAGGTATGAGGAAAGACAGGCAAATAAAGTTTGATAAATGATTGGCGAATAGATGAGACATTTTTAGATGCACTTTTTTTGTGCAAAGACTGTTTGTCATTCTTTGACATTCTTTGACAAACACATGTTTTGTTGTATATTAAAAAGTCTCAATTTTATTAAATCTAGGCATGTCATTATAGAAATTACAAAGAAATGGAAGTATCACATTCAAATAAAATGACTTTGCCGATCCCGCTTCCCTCTCTGCACTGTCCTTTTCCAAATAAAGGCATAAAAAAACTTTTATTGCTTGAATTAAAAGATAATTCTAACATTATCTTCTATAACTCAGCATAGAAAATGAGTATACTCTTATAAGTAATTAAATAGTTTGGTAATAATATTGTGCATATCTAATCAAAACACCACGCTCTGCTAATCTGATTTAGCTCTTCTTTTTTTCTGACTCTATTTAATTGCTAGATCCACACAGAGCAGGTTGTGAGATCAACTCAAGTTTTGCGTTCTGTTCAGGAGTCTGTGTTGTCGTCCCTTGTGTAGTGGTTAAATTTAGGATAGAAATGCGATAAGAGTGGATCAGCTTGAAACCAGAACTCTGCCCAGCCCTGGTTAGAGAGCCGACCGGTCCGTCTCTGTGCACGGAGGATACACCATGACCCTGCAAACTATAGAAACACAGCAAACACTGACCCAGCCCCCTCTGTGCTGCATGTGCATTGATTATATTCTGCTGTCAGCCGTCTCAAGTGTGCACGACCATGCACACACACACACACACACACGTGCATGCATGCAAGCGCACCAGCTGATCTGCCGTTATTGTTTTGCACCTGTCACAGAGGCTTCAAACGGTGTGTGTGAGCATATTATTATCTGACATTCATATTTAATTGTTGCTTTGACTGAGAGTGAACGTTGAGGTTAAACCGTCTTGATTTGAGAGGCGTTTCTGCACGACTGTGACGTTTGGCACATGCTCTTCCCAGAGAGAGAGAGAGAGGAGAGAACGAGAGGGGATGGAGGAGGTGTGAATGTCTTTCTGCAGTTCAGATCTCCACAGCTAGACACAACCATCAACCTTTATGACACAGTAAATTGCAGGTTTACTCTAAATTATACACACGTCTGGATGCAAACAGACATGTATGAGACCAGCAGAGACCAGATTCTTGCTTGGTTTCTTGCATCTTTGTGCTTTTGTGGTCGTCTTCTGTGAGCTTCAGAGCGTCTTTACCAGCACTTGGTGAGTTTCTGTAATGCCTTTTGTTTTGGGAGGTGTTATTGCATGAATATTGTGAATTGAACATATATAGACAGTAGATGAATTGGATGTTTGAATTGGATTGGTTATTTGGTGAGTTTAAGTAGTGTTTCTTGGATGTTTTTGGATGCATATTTCACATTTTAATTACTTAAGCAGTAGATTTGCTGATAACTTGCAAATTTGGGGGCTATTTTAGTTATTTCTTTTAAGGCATTTGGTGAGTTTAAATAATGTTTTTTGGGGATGTTATTGGATGCAAATTGAACATAGTAGATTAATTGCAGACCTGCACATTTGATAGATTTTGTTGAAAGATTGAAGGCATTTGATGAGTTTTAATACTAACATTAAATTTAATTTAATATAATAATGTTTTTGGATGCATTTCGCATATTTCAATAACAAGCAATAGATTAGTTCCACATTTAATAGGTTCTGTTGGTTGTTTTTTTAAGACACTTGGTCAGTTTAAGTAATAATTCGTGTTTTTTGGGGCTCTAATTGGATGCATGTTGCTAATTTAAATAACATACAGACAATAGATCAGTTGAGAACTTTCACATTTTACAGATTCTGTTGATTATTTGACTGTCTTTGATTAGATTTTTAGCGTGTCAAGCATTGCTGTATATATGTCAAGCTTATTATATTTACGTGCATATCCTACACACATGCATGATTCTTCAAATCAAGGACCTTAGTAACTGAAAAGCAAGCACTTGCACAAAAAAACACCAGAAAATATGAAGATCCAGTCTTTTATTGTCTGTGAAATCCTCCTGTCAGACTTAGTAGGATGTAGTTTATTGCGGCTGCAGCACATGTCCTTATGTTTCCTTCAGCTATGTAAACCTCCAGTGTAATCAGTGTTTTCTCCCTTCAGTTAATAGTTTGGGTGTGAGGGTCAAAGTGCACAAGGAGCGTAGATGCAGCATGCATTTGCACTGTGGTTATGGAAAACCCTTAACAAAACCTTTGATTTGAGGAATCAAACCACTGCTCATCTAATAGTCATTCTTATTGTGGCAAACCGCAATAATAATTTCATGGGCAAGCATTCAAGATGCAATCAAATGGATGGATAAAATCAAAATAATATTCTCATTAACTCCTAAAATGTTACTTTAAGGAGGTTAAATGTTTTATAAATGTTTTTTTTAGATGGAGTTTATGCACATAAGTGTTTGCAAATTGCCTTTTTGAAGAAACCTTGGTTGCAACCTTTTCCCAATGGAATTTAAACTCAAGTTTTAGACGTGGATAATATAATGGCGCCTGGTAAATGAATACTTTTGTGATTCATATGGGATGTATTGGGAGAATTTGATTATGGTTTGTGTTTTCTGTCTGCTTGCAGATTTATATCCCAGTTGAAGCACCTCAGGTTCTTGGAAGGGTTGAGGAATTTCATACCCTCATTGGAAACTTTTGGAAATATAACAATTGGGTCGTCGGCCATATTGTGGAAACCCACAGAACTGGAACGTTTGCGTGTTGTGAATGTTCCATTCCGAGCGTATCCTCATTCCTGGAGCAGTGTATTGAAGGAAAAAGAAGCATTTAACATTTAGAGGCTCGTTGCATTCTGGGAGAGCCCTGCAGGGATCAATGAACGTTTGGGTAATTAGCTGCCATTCCTCTGAGGTGAGGAGGACTCTGCGTCTGTATGGAAATCCAGGATTGTTTCCAATCCAGTGGTTCAAAGCAGAGATGTTTGTTTGACACATGCAAATGAGCTTTAATGCCGCTATGCATAAATGTCAAAATGTCTCAATTAACCCCTGATGGTTATTCTTTGTACCTGTATGTTAAACCATGACTTGATGTGATTTATGACGTGATATGTAGCATCATGTGTGGTTGTGTTGTTGGTTTCTGAGTGCAGACAGGCATAAACCCTAATGAGGAGAAGTGGGCCAGACGCCTGCTATACGTTTGTCTCCCAGAGGACTTCAGCGATGTCTCAGACTCGAGCCTCGAGGCGATCTAGAGACAAAACCACATCAAAACACTGAGATGTGTCCTCTAGAGCCGCCAAGAACCGATTAAAAACCAATTAGACAAAGTGATGCAATTAATTAGTGGCTTTTTAATTAGTGGTATCTGTTACTTCACTAAGTGATCAGACTTCAGATTTTTCATATGTAGGGTAATAAAATCACACAAACGATCTTCAGAATATATGCACTACTTTTTATTCATTTAAAGAAATCAATATTTTATTTTCAGCAAGGATGCATTAAATTGATCTAAAGTGACATTAAAGACATTTATAATATGACAGAAGATGTCTATTTCAAATATAAACTGCTCTTTTGAACTTTCTACTCATTCAAGAATCCTGAAAAATAAAATGCATCACAGTTTCCAAAAAATCAGTAATCAGAAATGTTTCTTGAGAGGGATCATGTGACACTGAAGAATTTAAAAGTAATGTTGCTGAAAATTCACAGTATTCATTTAGATTTAAAAATATATTCACATAGAAAATAGTTATTTAAATAGTAATAATAATTTCAATTCTTTATACTCTATTTTTAATCAAATAAATGAAGAGACCTTTTAAATGTTAGTGTACTGATCTAGTTTCTTCCTGTGCCTGGTGTGATTGGTCCATTTCATTGGCTTGATGTTGATATACTGAATAATTAATGAAGCTGACAGCATGCTGTAGTTTTAATCTGTTTTTGTCAAATCATCCTGTTGCGCTCATATCTGTTCCAATATAATGATATAAGGTGGAAAAAACGCATATAAGCCTTGTAAGATACCGCTCCCTTTTTAGCACCACTGATTTATAAAAAAAAAAAATTCTGTTCTGTTTCTTTGCATTGAAGGTGTCTATTAATCTATATTTCACTAATGAAGTGCTTGTGCCGTTGTGTTGGTGAATGTGTTTAATATTCCTGTCGCTAATGAGATCAGATTCTCCTGTTCTCTCTGGATTCCTGAACGTGTTCTATTCGTTCTCCGGGGTTCCGCTGTCACCATGGCGACGGAATCCCCCTCCAAGCTGGCGGAAGCCCCTCTGTTCTCCAGCTGAGGCTAATTGAGAGCGAATCAGTCGTGGTTGTGTGTATCGGCTCGGTGTCGCTCGCTCCGAGCGCCTTTTGTTAGAAGAACAGCTGGGGAACTCATAACAGTTCTAAATCTATTCTATTTCAAATTTACCATGATAATCACAATATCTACCATGATACAATGTTGATTGTTATTGCTAGAAATAGCTTTGTACTTGTAAATATTGGTATACACAAGGATCTGTTTAACTAGATTTCTCAGTGTTACTGCTTTTTAGTATAAAGGCTATTATATTTAATAAAAGTAGGTTAGTATTGATGAACACAATGTTACTTTTCACTGGCAATATTTAAGCCATATAGTTTTAATAGTTGGCTGTGTTGATGCGAGTTGAATTAAGTCAGATTTGAATCGCTCATGGACGACTTGCAGAATCGAGACTTGGATTTGATTTGTTCTTTGTCGTTCTTTGTCTGTGTCTGGTTAAACCAGTTTGAATCGTTCTTGTGAGCTGGTCACTCTTTGGGAGTCGTGCTAGTTTTTCTCTTGTACCTAAGTCCAGTTGAATTGCTCTTTGGGAGTAAGTTTGATTCACTCCTGATAATCTGATTTGGATCGCTGTTTGGGATTTGGATTGAACTACTCTTTGGTAGTAGGGTTGAATTGCCCTTTGGGAGTCATGTTGAGTCACGCTTTGGGATTCGGGTTTAATTTCTCATGTGAGTCATATTTAATTGCTTTCTTGAGTCGGGTTGAATCACTCTTTAGGATTCAGATTTGAACCTGTAGAGCCAAATGAGTTAGCAAAGCCAACTGAATCACTCTGAATGTTGATGCACTGAATCATTTAAAGTGGATGAAATACACTCAGACTATAGATCTAGTTTTCTACAATGCAGTGCACTGAACTTGACCTTCTGTTTCAAATGAGATGAATTAACCAGAAATAACCAGAAGACTCATTATCTGATCAGCCTGCCAAAAATTGAGACCCAAATGCCATTTAAATAACAAAATAACCGTGTTTCTAAGATAACTAGACATGACATGCTACTGTTTGAAAGAGTTGCAAACTGTTTTATGTGCAATAGCATGCGGTGTGACATGCATACTGTGCAGTATCAGGATGTTAGGATTGTATTCTGAGCCTTAGTGTGTACAAGTACATATATATCCCCCTCCTAACGTGAAAGTCCTTGTGTCCTCTCCACAGATCCGATCTTCAGCTGCCTGAGACGTGAACCCCAGAAAGACTCTTAATGAATCGGTATTCGTCCCTCGATGCCATGGCGTTCAAGTGAGTAGATGTTTTCAGCATCTGTATGTTGAATGCGTCCTCTGTCGTCCTGCTGTTTCTCCTGTATGATCTCAGTCACTATCATCAGGTTAGCAGGGATGCATGTTTACTTCTTCAGGCTAATGCATGGAAAGTGTTGGCATATAAAGGGTCTATTCTCTTGGCAGAGTCAAGTTTTCTGACGCTTAATGCTTGTTGGCTGCTCACTTGTTTTTCTGTTTGGCCTAAATTCCTGTTTTCGTTCTTTATTTCCCTTTTTCTCTTTCTTTCCTGCTTGCCTTTGCCAGTTAGAAGACAATAAGGAATGGAAAATATGACTGTCTTCAGAAGATGTTGGTTAGATGAGGATATTTTGAAAGAGTTTGACACACAAATAGAGCCTTTTTGACAATGCACTGTAGTCTATGGGCTGAAATGCTCTCTATGCAAGCATTGGTGCATTCTGAAATGTTTTGGAACCACAATTCATAATGGAGTGCAAGTGGTATTGGAAAAATATTTATTATTCATTTAATAATATTTAAATATTCTGGGATGCAGAATTTTTCATTTACATTTTTATTTTCATTTTTTGCACACAGGAATTTTCAACTGTTTAGTTAAATAGTTATATTTAATTAATAATTATAGAATAATTTGTGTTTGGGGGGGGGGGGCAGTTACATCTGCATAGAAAATAAAAAAAAATATTTAAAGCCAAAATATTAAAAAACTTACCATACTTTTAGCCATTTAATTTTTTTATGATGATAGTTTTATTGTGAGTTTTGTAAAAACTATATATATATATATATATATATATATATATATATATACTATATATATAACTATATATATTTAACAAATATTGTGAATTTGTAAAATGTTTTTTTTTCTGTTTTATTTAAATTTTAGTTCAAAGTTAGTTTTTAAGTTAATTTGGTCATTTCAAGTCATGTTTTAAAATGTTTATATATATTATTATATATATATATTTATATGCTTATGTTTTTTTTATCAGATAAAACCAGTGAAATAAGCCATGCTTTTCAGGGTTGAGCAAATTAATTTTGAATCTTTAAAATAAGATGCTGAACCACTATCATGAGCTGCTCATGTGTAAATGAACACAATGCTGCACTTCGCTGAAACATGCAACATATATATGTATTTAATTAAAATGTAGCCTTTGATTGATTGCATGAAGCCATATCATGGCATTGTTTTTCTTCTGATAAATCATGGATCAAGTGTCAACGTCTGCATAGAATTGGCATAAGATTTTTCTTCATGCTCTGCAGAATTCTAATAGTCCTGCGGGTTGCTTTTATTTTATTTATTTTTTATGCAAAGGCATTGGAAAACTTTGACTGATTTAAATAATCAAGCAAACTGATGAATATTTAATATCCATGCAAGTAATGTGATGCATCAATTTGATTTGGAGCAAAGTGCTTCTCAAACATGCTGATGTTAGTGTCTCTCTAGTGCAGAATGGCTCTTGATGTCAGACTTTCACAAATGAAGTTGTCTGTCACGCTGACGTCTCTGTTAGTGATTGAAGGCTGTCAGCCGTCTCACATGTACACAGACTACCGCTTCCATTCTGTGGAGAGTGTTGCATCAGCTCTTGGAAATTTAGACGGATTGCTGAAACTGTCATCATTTAATGCATTTTCCCTGGTTTTTAGATGAACAAGCGAATAGTTCATAGCCATTATTTTCTAACAGTGTCAGCAGTCCTGAATCAGAGCTTGCTGTCTGTTTGAGATGGTGTTTCAGATTGCATGAAAGATCTTGAGCATTTGTCTCATAGAAACTAGATCTATAGTTGGGAGAATTGCATTTTGTATTCAATTATGTACAGTATATTATGCTATATTGTGTATGTAGTCATGACTTGTGACTGAAAGGCATGAAGTACAACATGCAGTGAACTATATTGACAATACAACACAATCTCATTTCTCAATTTACAGCAAAAGCTTCCATTAAAATGGTACATTATCATTGTCTTATTATTGAATAATATTATTTATAATTAATCTTATTGGATTACATCTGGGGTAAATTCCAGTGTTGTATTAGTATTAGTGAGATACTGTATTAATTTTATTTATTAACCCCTTACTAGTAACCCCCCTTTTTTGGCATGGAGACCGAAATTACATACCCAAAATAAAAAGGTTTCTGCTCATGATTCTTTCTCACTAGATACATAACCAACCTTTATTCACAAAGCTGACACTTTAAAGTTTACTGTTCAGGAATCAGAATCACTCAGACTGTTATGATAATAGAGATATATAAGCTCAAACATAAAAACAAAAATAAAAATATTAAAAACATATGTTTTAAATGTATTTAAAAAAAATGTTGATGTAGGAAATGAGTTTGAAAACACAGTGTAGCTAAGGCCACAAGTCTTCCAAGACTTCATAAAAAATTTCATAATCTAATCTGTAAAACTGTGAATTTTATGAAATATTTTCTAAGGCAATGTCATGTGTGTTTTTAGAGAAGGCTCATCAGATTGATTTATGGCCCTTGTCATCTCTGTAAGATCTCACATGTAAACTCTCCTGTGCTCTTTGTGTATGTTTCACTGTTGAAAACTGCCCGAATCATGATTGTATTGTTCTCACCAAGAGGTTCTTTCACACCTCCGCCAAGTATGACACATTATCCGCATTATTCTTTTATCATTATTCTTTTGTTTTTATTCCACCTTTATTAGCCTTGATTGTGGTTTTTCAGGCTTAACAAAGCAGCGATCTCACTTCAGTCTCTCTTTGCATTTAGCCCTTATTTATCAAAAGTCTTACTATAAAAATACAACAAAACATTTTCTTACGACCTTACGTGAATTATTGAGACAAAAATGCATTATGAAGAAGAAAAGCACCTGCTATTAGAAGCATTGGTGCTAACGTTAGCATCAAGCTACATCTGACAATTTATGAAATTATTAATACACTTTTACTCAAAACTCACTTTAAACCCCGATCGAGTGTTTATAATAACTTCCTTTAGCGATCAGGGGTGGAATTTGGTCGTTTACTGTTGTAAAAATATGTTATTTGTAGCCTTTTTCATCGCTGCACAAGTTAGCATTTCCGATGTACATTTTCGATTTTTTTTATAAAAACGCCCCAGATCTCAAGAAATTCTCATACCAAGCTTTACTATCGTAATCGCGGGTTTATTATTCGGATATTTTGTGTGTACAGAGGTGTTTCAGTGTTGTTTTGGCCAGATAACTACCAGGAAGTGTGCAGGAAGCATGTGACACGATGGGGCGGTGTCCAGATATTACACTCTCAGATTGACGTTTGAAAGACCCAATCAGAGTCTGAGTCACACACCGCACAAGCTGTGACTACTGCACGCACACACAGATCGCTGGGAGAGGCTGTTTATCATCTGATCGCGTAAATCCGTGGAAAATGAATAGAAATGACGATTCTGTCTGAAGAAATATGAAGTAAACATCAGTAAATATATCCATATATCTCCGCAGATATGCATCTTTGGTCTGTAAATCCTTATTGACGCTGTTCAGTGAGTCTATGTGAACACAAATAAACCGCTCTTGACGTGACTGAATATGAGTGAGTGGTGAATTTCTATTCAAAATGTGGCATAATACGGATTTATTATTTTGCACTCCTGACATAAATCACTAAATATCTGTCACTGCAACAATGTTTTATCAAAATATTGGTCAAATATCGAAGCTTGAGTCTTTAAACTTTCCATTGATGCACAGTTTGTTCAGATGAAGTAAGACAGTGATGTTTAATGTGCTGTGAAAGTGAAACAATAATAAACTGGGGCCGTCAGCGATGTTTGCACTCAAAGGGGTTAATATTTTGAATATTCACTCTTTGTGAATTTTTGAATGGGTTTTGTTTCACAATCCTCTCCAGGGTGCAGTTATCTCTATTGCTTGTACACTTGTTTCTACCACATCTTTTCCTTCCCTTCTCCTCTCTATTAATGTGCTTGGACACAGAGCTCTGTGAACAGCCAGCCTCTTTTGCAATGATCTTTTGTGTCTTGGCTTCCTTGTGTAAGGTGTCAATGGTCGTCTTTTGGACAACTGTCTAGTCAGCAGTCTTGCCCATGATTGTGTATCCTACAGAACTAGACTGAGAGATCATTTAAAGGCATTTCAGGTGTTTTGAGGTAATTAACTGATTAGAGTGTGGCACCAGGTGTCGTCAGTATTGAACCTTTTCACAATATTCTAATTTTCTGAGATCCTGAATTTGGGATTTTCCTTATTTGTCAGTTATAATCATCAAAATTAAAAGAAATAGACATTTTAAATATATCAGTCTGTGTGTAATGAATGAATATAATATACAAGTTTCACTTGTTTTATGGAATTAGTGAAATAAATCAACTTTTTGATGATATTCTAATTATATGACCAGCATCTGTGTATTCATAGAATAGTATTAACAAATATTAATATTAAAAAACTTAACAATATCGTATTAATATTAATTATTAGTAATATTATTCATTATCATATTATTGGCATTATTATTGAGTATTTTTAAGAACTAAAATAATATTTAACCGTATTTATTATTATATTATTTCTTAAATGTGGTATTATTTTAAAAACTTTACAATGAAAAGAGTTGAGATGTCAAGTTTGATCATTCTTTCCTCAGATACTTCTGAAAGCTTCAAACTTGTTGAGGAGTTGTTGAAAAAGATCAAAGGTAACCTAGCAACTGGCGCGGGCATCTGATTTGAGGCCCCCGATCCAGCCGTCCTTTGTATCGCCTGCACTCGTGGGTTTTTATCAGCACAGTTGTCTGTGTGGAGGAATGATAAATGTGCTGCTAAAAAGACGTGAAGAAAACACAGAGTACGAGAATGAGAGATGCTCGCTGTCATCGGATCTGAAACAAAGACGCTCTACACAAAACTACTTGAGATTCATGTCTGTCTGAATGTCTGTCTCTCTCTCTCTCTCTCTCTCTCTCTCTCTCTCTCTCTCTCTCTCTCTCGTTTCTGAGTCAATATTGACAGAGATTTATTGAGAGGACAGTCATTTTCTTTTTAGTTTAAGACAGTTCAGTTATTGAATGTAAATTGTAAACAAAGGAGGATAAAAAGATTAAATTAATAAAAATGTAAATGAATAAATATGTCATGAATAAAATGTAATCACATTGTGGGAAAAAATGAACCAATGAAAGGGAGCATCTCATTCTCGTACTCTGTAAAAAATGAATCATTATTAATTGAATGCAAGATTAAATGAAAAACTAGTGTCACAAATAAACAAATATCTCAAAAAATAGAATATCTTGAAGATAACATAAATATTTAAAATTACAATGATTTAGTCATTACAAGCCTTTGTGCTCAAAGATCATGATTCTTCAGTGTTTTCCAGAAGAGAATTAACTGCTGATATTTCTACAAATACTAGTTGTTTACTATACAAAATCATGGTAAGAGGTCAAGGGTTGATGAGTTCAGATGGTCTTCTCTTTGTAGACTCAGTGCTGTTTGAACGTGTTGTTTTGTGATGGATCATATGGTTTTTTTATGTGTATTTCTGTCTGTAAATCCAGTTTTGGCTTCTTGTTCACGGTAAACAGAAATCCCATCACTCTCAGGACAAACCCTTGTAATCCCCTTCACACTGTAGCCCTGCAGCTGCAAATTAAAAGCTTAAAAGTGTTTTTGTTTTCTGGAAATATGGTTGGTTTTTTTGGAGCAAAAGGTTTTTTGAGAGCTTCATTTCAAGATCATGTGACCTTGATTTAGGCGTAGGTCAAAGGTCAAGCTCCTTTGAGCCGTAACATCTCTGATTCAGTCCAATCAAACGGGAAGCAGCTGCGATGTCAGACTGAATAATTTGGAGATATCAATTGTTTTCTGAAGTCTAAAGGAAATCTGGAGTTGCTCGAGAGGGAAATAATAAATGTAATTTGTTGCTTTGTTGAATCACTCCTTCCTCTGTGGAACAACAAAAGGATGCTTTAGACAGATCGTTCATGCTGCTTTTATCCGCGTAATGAAAATTAATGGGGACTTTGGCTGACGTTTAGCTTTAAAAATGACCGAAAAGAGTAGTTTGCATGACTTGCCTCAGTGTCACATGATCACTTTATGTGAGAAGCAGAGTGAAATTTAAGTTGCTCACTGAAATCTGCGCCAAAAAACAGTTGGTTGTTCTTGTTTGTAGGGCTGCACAATTTAGCCTTTAGCTTGTGATTTAATAATAATAATATTCAATATAATTATTATGTTTAAAATAATTTAATTTGTGTAGTACAGTAAAATGTAGCTCAAAGTGTTTTTCAGGCTGGTATATGAAAAATACAGAAAAATAGTAATAAAAACATTGGAAAACAATTATATATTTTTTTTTATTAAATAAGAAATTCACATGGTAATAATGCACTGTAAAATATAATAATTAATAACAATATAATGATTATAATTCTAAAGTGCATTAAATAAATAATTATAATAAAATGCAAAATGAAGCTTATGAAAAGTAAGAAAGTAAGAAATAAGAAAATTAAATATATTTTTTAAATTAATTCATATTTCAATATTTCACTGTAAAATATTGATTATTAAATAACCATATAATCATTATAATTGTAGTACAGCTGTAAAATTACAATACATTTTTAAATGTTGAACCATCAAGTTTTGATTTGTGGAAAATGCTTGATGGAAAATTTGATTTATATATATATATTTTTTGCTGCAAATGTAATAAACACACCAAGCCATTTGGTAATTTGGTTTGCTTTTGAGTAATTGTGCAACTCTACCCTCAACTATATCCCTGAAATTGTTTATGGCATGATAATGACCAGGTTTGATGTCAGTGGACAAGAAATATTAGAATGCTGTGAATTAAATCAAGTGGAAACTTTGAGATTTATGCTGGATGGAAGTTTTTTAGCAGAAATATTAACTTCAAACCGAAGGAGGTCTTCAAATGAGGGTGAGAACATGACCAAACTGTTCAGTCTTTTTTTTCATGGACGAGGAAACTCAAGTTGATTAATAACTCCTCTCTCTCTCCTCTAAGAGTTAACAATATCAACTAATATAACAATATCATGCTCTTGTTTTGCATTGCCACAGTCATCTTCTCATCAATCACACACTTTTGTTTTCCGATCTGCTCGCTAACAATCAAATAGTCGTCTCCGTGTTGAATAATAGCACTCCTCCATTATGAAGAGGGCGGCCCGTGACATCTTCACTTCCTCCGGCTCTGTTTAAGCGTGAATGACGGCTCTATTGCAGGATGTTGTGTGACGCGGTGCTCGACCATTTCCTCTCGATATAAAGAAACGTGACCTTTGACTCGTAGCTCATCAGTTTTAGTCCGTTGTCAGTGATCTGACAGGAAGTCCCGACACCTGCCACAGCGGGACGAGAAACACCAGAAGAAGGACGCTCTGAATGTCATTCATAAAAAGCAGATGTAGAAATATTTTTTAAAAAAGTTGGATTTTACATTTACATTTAATCATTTAGCAGACACTTTTATCCAAAGCAACTTACAAATGAGAACAACAGAAGCAGAAAAAATGAGTCTTTGGATGTTTCTTGAAAATGAGTAAAGACTCAGCTGTACGAATTGAGTTTGGTAGGTCATTCCACCATAGCCAGTGTAACCTGATGAGGAGAGGAGTAACGTGAGCTTTTTTTTGGCTCATTGAAGACAACCCCTAGCTGCTGCATTCTGGATCATTTGCAGAGGCTTGACAGTACATGCACAAAGGCCCGCCAGGAGAGCATTACAATAGTCTAGTCTGGAGAGAACAAGAGCTTGGACAAGAAGCTGGGTTGCTTGCTCTGACAGGAAGGGTCTAATCTTCCTAATGTTGTGTAAGGAAAACCTGCAGGACCGGGTCATTGTAGCAATGTGGTCTGTGAAGCTTAACTGAAGATCCATCACAACTCCTAGGTTTCTGGCTGTCCTCGAAGGAGTAATGGTTGATGAACCCAGCTGTATAGAGAAGTTGTGATGAAGCAATGAGTTAGCTGGAATCACCAGTAGTTCAGTCTTTGTAAGGTTAAGCTGAAGGTGATGGTCATTCATCCAGCTAGAAATGTCGCTCAGACAGGCTGAAATGCGAGCAGCTACCGTCGGGTCATCTGGCTGGAATGAGAAGTAGAGTTGGGTGTCATCAGCGTAGCAGTGATAAGAAAAGCCATGCTTCTGAATGACAGATCCTAATGATGTCATTTAGATGGAGAAGAGAAGTGGTCCAAGTACTGAGCCTTGAGGAACCCCAGTAGCAAGGTGGTGTGACTTAGAAACATCACCCCTCCAAGACACACTGAAGGATCTGTCAGAGAGGTAGGACTTAACCCACAGGAGTGCTGTTCCAGAGATGCCCATCTTTCTGAGGGTGGACAGGAGAATCTGGTAATTAATGGTGTCAAAAGCAGCAGACAGGTCCAGTAAGATGAGTACAGAGGATTTTGAAGCTGCTCTTGCTAGTGGCAGGGCTTCAGTAACTGAGAGCAGAGCAGTCTCAGTTGAGTGGCCACTTTTGAAGCCAGATCGGTTGCTGTCCAGGAGGTTGTTCTGTACAAGGAACATAGAAAGCTGGTTGAACACAGCTCGCTCAAGTGTCTTTGCAATGAATGGAAGAAGGGATTTTCTGTAGTCTGTAGTTTTCAAGAAGTGCAAGATTTAGAGATGGTTTCTTGAGCAGTGGGCTTACCCGAGCCAGGATTGGATCAAGTGGACAAGTAGTAGGATGATTGGACAGGAGAAGTTTGGAGACATCCAATTTTAATGGATTTAATTGTTTCAAGTCGTTATAATTTGAATTGTTACTATTATCTTTCTTTCTATTTATAAAGCACTTTCGCGCAACTACTGGTGGATCCAAAGTGCTGTACAATACAGCTAAAATAAATCAAATAAGAAACCACAAAACATCAAAACACATTATAACAATGCAATTGACATGGCTAGATAAAAGCTATTGACAAAATGTTTTTTTAAGTAGATATTTAAATACTTGCAAAGAGGGCACAGCTGTTTTAAAAGCTTGTAATTTGTTTCATTGACTAAATCCAGCAACAGCGAAGGCACAGTGAAGGCTGTCTCTCTACATTTCTCAAATTTCCTATGCTTTTCTGTGTCAGCCGTGCCACAAGGATGCTCTGTTTTCTTTCATATCAAAGTATAAATACAAACAGAAACAACGCATTGTTGTGGATAAGCTGTTTGAGTGATGTGGAGAGACACAGAGGAGACAAAGGAATTGTTGAATAAAGGCGTTATTTTAGTTTTATTCGCATACAAAAAGTTGTCGCTTCATAATGTTGCGCTTGAACCACTGTTGGCAGATGGACTATTGTGACAATGCTTTTGATAATTTCTGGACCTTGACTGTGTAACTTGCTTGGCAGTCTATGGGACAGTTACAAGTCTCCCGGTTTTATCCAAAATATCTTCAATTGTGTTCCGAAGACGAACAAAGCTTTTACAGGTTTGGAGCTAGATAGGGGCAAGTGATTAATGACAAACATCCCTTTGATATATCTCAATTGATATAATGATAAACAGTAGTATTTAACTGAAGATTCACTTGTTACAAAAATTTTAAAACCTTTCAAGTGAATTGATTATTTGAAACTTTTTTGTGTGTGTGAAAAAAACCGAAACAAACAAATTTACTAGAAACTAAATTTGTCAGTCCTACATGCCACATACTAGGAAAGTGTTTTTGATGACTTCATTATGACGGTATATAAACCATGATGTAAATTTTTTTTGCATTATACTGCACCTTGTTGGAAGAAGTACCTTTTTAGTAGCTCTGATGCTCTGCTAATGAGGTCTGAGTTCATTACACCTAAATATCAACACTCATATCTAAACCACATTTTCCGAAAACAAGTTTCTCAGGTAGTTGTGTTCCTCTACTGACCCATTGATCCATCTGAGGTTAATGCTGATATATGCGACTCTTCTCAGACCAAACAGACAGACGTTTGTAAGGATGCATCACTCAAATGGAGCGCTGAATCAAATTTAGACTGACATCAGGAAGAAGTTAGCATGCAGCATAATGGGTAATTGGGAAGGGGCCTGTGTGTTTGTGTGCGCTGGCATTACGTCCGCATGACTTGCTGTGATTGTCTCTGGCTGGTTTATTCACCCCTCGACTCAGTCCTGTTAACGACGCTTGAACGCTTTCTCTTTGACCTACATTAAAGTGTGTTGCTGATTGTTTCTTCTGCAAAGGGTAACGATTTTGTTGATATTAACCAGAACCAGAACTAATCAAGAACATAGGAGCAACTTGTTGGTTTTCTGCTTGTTAGTTTGATTTTTGAAGCACATAGAAGTTTGTTAAAGACTAGTCTATGTCTGTGGTGGTTTATCTGGTTACTAAAAGCGCATGGAGAAGGAAACTTACCACACATCAGAAGTAAATATAGACAATTGAGCCTATTCCCAATAAAGATTGACCGATAATCGGTTTTAATGATATTTACTTTTGTTTGTAGAACTGCAAAATGTAGTGGAAAAGTTTTTAAATAATAATAATAATAACAGTAATGAATAATAATAATAATAATAATAATAACAATAATCATAATTTATACGTACGACAACAACAATAATATTTTTTATAATAATTTTATTTGTATAGCACCTTTTATACACAAAATGCTACTCAATGTGCTTCACAGGGTGCCATATGAAATATGAAAAAATAGTAATAAGATAATTTAAGTGACTGAAGTGAAAAATAAGAAAATATTTTATAATATTAATACAATTTAAATACATATAATAATAATAATAATAATAATAATAATAATAGTAATTATCATTATTATTGTTAATTGTAATTAGTTATAGTATTTTATGGTATAATTATATTAATACTAAATTGTTTAGTGTAAATATCTGTAAAACCGGTTATCGATCAGTCTCTATTGGGAATAAATTGAATTGTCCATTTATTGCTGCTGATGATTATTATTATTATAATATTTTATTTAATTGTATAAGAAGAACTAAATTGCTTGTGGTACATTATCGGTCAAAACCGATTAATGGTTTCTCCATCGATGTGCTTTTAGCAACCAGATAAACCACAGATATTGAAACAGTTTTCTTAATCCGATATCGGTTTTATAATATCAAACCGATAAACACCATATCTAAAGTGACCAACTAAAACTTACTCTTTGGTTTGCATCCAGTACTTTAAACTGTAGTTAAAAATGAATTTTTACATATGTTAAAAGTTTATAAACTCCCTTGTTGTTTATTTACTTTTATGTTCTTGATTTGAAAATATTTGACTTATTATTTTATTTTATTTTTTGCTTGTTATTATATTTGCTAATGCTTGCTATTGTAAAAACACATGCTATGTTTTAGTGTTGTGATATGAAAATGAAGTTAAATGCAAACAGTGGTAAAACATTAAATAAATATGGGTTGTCTGACAAATAATTAATTGCCGTTATAAAAAACAATATCGGTTTAAATGCGTAAATGGCTCTTTTATATTGTAAGTGTTTTACAGTCAGAAACATCATCTAGTCAATGAAGCATGACGTTTCTGCACTTAGTATTTGCATGCTTGCATGAATGATGCTTTTGTATTTGAGACGTTCTGTTCATGAGCAGCAGGTTGTGTGCTGAAGGAAATTGCTGCAGTTTATCAAATCTAAATGTAAATGAATGTGTAAAGCTACTGAGCCAAACTTCCTGTGCCTTTAAGCGAATGGAAGTGAATCATGACCTGTTTCTGAGGACGGTATCATGACATGTGCATTTGCAGACCCATGATGTTACAGTACTATGGTACTGTTTTTTTAGACTGTAATTTTATTAATGTGTTTTATTAATGTGTTGTTTATTAATGTTACTGCTATCTGATCTTGATCTGATCTTGCATCTATCCAGATATCTGTTCTTACATCTCTATCTCTATGATTGCTTTGCTTCAAATTTGACACATTATATCCTCTGTTGATTGTGTGAACAGTTCAAAACACACTTTTAAGTCCACTTGAGTGTTTTATGACTCTTAAGATGTTGCTAAAGCCGCGTTTCCACCGCAGGAACTTTACCCAGGAACTAGGGACTTGGTCCGGTACTTGGTGTGTTTCCACCGCAGGAACCAGGAACTAAATAAAAGTTCCGGTAAAAAAATGCCCCCCAGAAAGTCCCTGCTGGCGAGGTGGTACTTTTTTAAAGTTCCGGAACTTTCGGGGGCGGGACTTTGGCGCTAAACATGCTGATTGGTTGAGTTCACGCAGCATTGGTTGAGTTCAACCATATAATTCAGCTAATCCAGCTAATTCAGGTGCGGGGTAAATCTAACAGGTTTTCTTTGGTCTGTATTCAATTTATCTATATGTTAAAATGAAAATAAAAAAGGCAAATTTATATAATATTTCGTTTCATTGTAATGGCTGTATATAACGTTACACTTATCCCTGAACTACATTTCTGCAGCTGTTATTATGTTTAAATGAAAATGAAAGGAGGCAGTGGTATTTTATATCCTATTTCGTTTTATTGTAAATATACTGAGGGGAAAATAACAGTAGCCAAAGCGATCTGAGTTCACGCAGCATTGGTTGAGTTCAACCACCATTTATTCGGATAATTTTCAAATATTACTGTTATTGTGTCATGAAATGTAATTTTAAAAGTATTTCAGGCGAGAATGTAGTTGTTTAAAACTCAAATCTATGGTTTATTTATAAAGACAGCGCCTATTTAAAAATGTGTTTCGCCGATCTCTGCGATGGTGAGCTCCACTCAATCAGCGGGAGCTCAGTCCTCATGTATCCGCAGAGAGCAGCCTCTCCTGGGATAGATCTTCTGATATGTGCCGCTGGCTCTGATGTGTCTTTAGTGGTTAAACATAAAATATAATTCAGCTGCGGGGTAAATCTAACAGGTTTCTTTGGTCTGTATTCAATTTATCTATATGTTAAAATGAAAATAAAAAAGGCAAATTTATATAATATTTCGTTTCATTGTAATGGCTGCATATACACATATCTCTGAACTAAGTACATTTCTGCAGTTGTTATTATGCTTAAATGAAAACGAAAGGAGGCAGTGGTATTTGATATCATATTTCGTTTTATTGTAAATATACAGTAAGGAAAATTGGAGTAGCCATGACGAGCAGACTGAAGTTATCAAGTACGCTGCTGTTTATAGATTTACCGGACTTGCGTCGTCGCGGACATCACACTCCCGAGACGAATGTACAAAGTCTGAACCAACTACCGAGGATGCACGTCCAAAATCAGCGTACTTTTTTTTAATTTTATTTTTTATCAGCGGTACTTTGTATTGAGAAACGCGCGCAGACCTACGTCACCAGTCTATTTGCCTAATCTACCCGGTACTTTACACCGCGGTGGAAACGCAGAAAGCAACAGGTCTGGGGGGAAAAAAGTTCCTGGGAAAAAAAGTTCCTGGTACAAATGTTCCGGGTAATTTCGGTGGAAACGCGGCATAAGTCTCCAAATCAGGCAATTAAAGCCACTGATGTAAAACCTCACCTGTCTGCTCTCAGTGCCACATCCAGATCTTTCTGGACAGCTGCATTTATTTTCACTATGAAGGTTTAATTATTAACTCCAAGTCAAAACACACACACACACACACATGTAGAATTGAAATGATTTAATATCAGACCAATGTCATTAATATTAACATCATATGGGTTTAAAATAAGTGCTATTATTTTATAGATTGCATCCTGAGAAATAAGCATCTGTGTTTGTTTAGATGCTGTCCTTCCTTTGCTCTCATGTGCTGTCTCTGTGTATTTCCACTACTTCTGTGTGATTTCACTCTTTAACACGTCAGTGTGTGACTCCATGATAACCCTCTCCTCATCTCTGTGTCTCTCTTCAGCCGGCGTCTTTTGTAATTCTCTCTGAAGGACGGATCTTCAGGTGTAGTCGAGCGTCGTGGGAGAGTTACAGGTCAGAAATCCCTCCTCTGTCCCGTGTGCTTTGGGGCTTTCGCTCGCTCTCATTGGCTGAGCTGTGTGAGATGACATCACTGCATGAAGCTGACGGACGGATCCTCCTGTCGCTTTAAACCTGCTGCATGCTTATTTTTCCTCATTTTGATCTTTTGCTTGAGTTGGAAACCCTGCTTGTCCATCCCAAGTGATTTTTTTTTGTGTGTGTTGAGATTTCTTTCCCTCATTTTTCCTGCAGTTTACCTTCTTTTCTTCATTTGCAAAAGTCCACAGAGTGCGTTTGTTTAATATTTTCTGTCTGGCTTCTGGCTCTTTGCCTTTTATTTGGTGATGTGTGTTTGAGTTTGTTTTTGTGAGTCTCTCCCTCCTCTCTAATATCCTGCTTGTGCTTGATCGCTATAGTAAAGTGACGTTATGATGTTATTGATCAGTTAACTAATACTATGCTAACAGCAGTGTTATTTTAGTGTCAGTATTTTCCTTACTTTTAATGTTTTTATTTTTATAAAACAATTTATTTTTACTGTAATATCTATCTGTTAATTTAACAAAAAAAATATTTTTACTAATAATTTACTAAAAATAAAATTTGTATTATTTAATTATGGTCTATTTTAATTATTTTATTTACTTTTATTTGTTATTATTTTATTTTATTTATATTTTATTCTGTACGCTCAGAATTTATATTTAATTTATATTTTAATAAAAAATAAATGTTTCATATGTGTATAGTTTTAATGAAATATTTATATTAAAAATATTTAATATAAAATATTTTTACTAATAATTTACTAAAAATAAAATTTGTATTATTTAATTATGGTCTATTTTAATTATTTTATTTACTTTTATTTATTGTTGTTTTATTTTATTTATATTTAATTCTGTTCACTCAGAATTTGTTTAATTTATATTTTAATAAAAAATAAATGTTTCATATTTGTATAGTTTTAATGAAATATTTATCTAATTTATTTTAATTTTTTTATTTTAATTTTTACTTTTATCTCTATGAATTTTTTTTATTTCTTTTATTTACATCTTTTAAAGAACAGAAGTTGTATTTCCCATGCAAAACTCATCATCAAAATGACAGGGTATTCTAAATGGTGGCTAGGTTATTGTATTTTTTTTTTTTTTCTGTCCATCATGAAAAGAGTCCTTTACCCTCATAATCTTCTAGTCTCTATATATGGCTTATTTTTAATTTTTTTGATCCAAAAGCCGAAAACGGTGCGTCTGATCACATAAAGTAAAGCACCAGCTCCCCTCTCTCGCCTCGTTCGTGTTCTGGATCTGAGTTGAGAGAGATTTGCAGCACATTCTTCAGTGGAACTCGATCTAGAGTTCAGCGACGTGATGAGATCCGCTGTGTTCATCAGAGCGAGCTGTAATCCTCATGCGATAGTTTATTGTTCCTGGGACGTGAGTATTTAAAGTGACGTGCAGTTCTTGGCCAGAACTCATTGCATTGTGGGCCGTCAGAAGTCTGGAATGAAACGTATCAGTGTCTGGCTGTCAAAATGAGCATTTACTCTCATGTTTGCCAAGTCCCAGGCGAACACTGCCGAGGTGCTGGAAGAGCCGGAGGATGCTGGGAGTTTTCACAAAAGAGCCCAGAAGGGCTTTTTGTCCATCCTGAACCTTAAATCCGAGCGTGAAATCGCTGTCATGCTAAAGATGGTGCCGTGTTACAATACTGAGCATGGAGTGTGACAGTGAGGAGCGTCGTGGGGTTTTACTCTTGTTTTAAAGACTCGTCAGGGCAGAAAAAGGCACCTTAATTAACAGGAAACAGACTGATGTGTCATACAATAAAACCGCTGTGTTTGTGGAGCTGCTTCAGCGCGGCCCACCGTGAGCGGATTTATTCACTGTTTTTTTTTTTCTTTAACTATCTGCAATGGGGTTTGAATTAATTTCAAGTCTTCGTAATTTAAAAAAAAGTTTAATTTTGAACATTTGTGACTGTTGCATAAATAACATAATTAACAGTCAATTTAAATAGCTATTTAAAGTTTTAATGTAACGTTTTTGTGGCCATTGTTTATCCTCATTGACACTTTGAATGAGACTACTGATATATAAATATACGTCTATTATTATTATATCCAACCTTATTTAAATACATAAATATAAAAAATACAAACATACAACAATAACAATAAAAATGAAAATTATTTTAATTTAAATGATGGATGAATGGATGGATGGATTATATATTTACTCATCAATTAAAATGTTTTAAAAAAGGTATTTTTAAATCTGCTCTGTACAATGATTCATAGCCCTACAATTAAAATATTAACACTCCAGTCATCAATAAAAATTTGTAAAATAAAAAAACATTTTAAACACCAACTTTCAAAAACAACCTGTTTAACACGAAATATGTTTTTTTTTTTCCACTTTGTAGTATTAGAAATATTAATGGAATAAACAAAACCGTTAGCTATATAACATTCATTTGTAATATGTTAATGTTTTTAAATTATGTATAAATACATTTTCAATATATAACACTTACGGCATTGAAATCTATTGAATTGTGATGTATCATTTAGTTTTTACAAGCAGTAATTACTGTCATTGATTTTCAGTAAATAGTCTGTGTGGCTTGGTTAGAGAGTTGTGAATGTGAGATTGTCACAGTAAATGAGGCTCTTTTGTTATAAAACTGGAACAAAAACCCTGTTGTGCATGACAGATAGATACTGAATCCAGAAATGCTGACAGAAACTCAATCTTTCTGCTGGTTTCAGTTTTTGTCTGTCAGTTTTATTGCTGTTCATCTGAAACTCTGCTCGTGTCGTGAGGAAGCACGGGCCGTAATATAAGCCACCCCTAAACCTGATCGCCCACTGTGTGAGATGTATTTATATTCAGAGAGAAACTGAAGATTCCACACACACACACACACACAGTGTTAATGACACACACTCACGATGACCACCTCTCACTGAAAACAATCCAGTCTTGTCAAGGTTAGAGGCTTTCTCCCAGCACCTGTGCTTGGACATCACCGTCCAGACTCCTGCCTCTGATCTCTGCCGCCGGGGAATATTAATAACCCATGAAGATCTAAGATCAGTTCCTCCTTATTCTCACTCTGCTCTGTTTTACAGAGAGTGGTCCTCTTCTGAAGAGCTTTCAGTCTGTATTTCAGTCACTGGTAGCTCCTGAATAGTCAAAGTCACACAAAACCCCTCATTTCCAGACTTAGTCACACTTTGTAACTGAATTTGATTGATTGAATGATTGCATATCTCTCATGCATCACAACAACGTAAAGTTTTAAAATTAACTTAAAAGTTCTGCTGAATAAAAATGTATTGTAATACTTTATAACATCATCGCAACTTAAAGATGATTTTTTAGCATATGAACTTAAAGATTCTTTGTGGAATCATATGAAGTTTAAAAAATGTATAGCATCATGGGAACTTTCTGAAATTGCACTATGACATCAGAGGAACTTAAACGTTCTCTTGTAGTATCATTGGAATTTGTTTATGACATCATGATCTTAAAGATTCTTTTATGGAAATAGAGGAATTGAAAGGTTCATATGAGGAATTTTAGCAACTTAAAGGTTAATTTGTGACATCTGAGGAACTCAAAGGTTCTTTTATAGAATTTTAAGAATTTAAAGGTTCTTTTATGGAATTTTAGAAACTAAAAGTTATTTTATGACATTTTAAGAACTTAGATACTATTATGGAATTAAAGAAACACTAAAACATTCTCTTATGTAATTTTAGGAACTTTAAGGTTTTTTATGCAATTAAAGAAACTAAAGTGTTTTTTCATGGCATTAAAGATTATATTTTGTAATAAAGCTTCATTAATGACATTGCAGGAACTTAAAGTTTCTTTATCATTGTAGGAACTTATGTTTTCTTAAAGCATTAAAATGTTCTTTGAACTGTCTGTAAAACCCTTTTTGGAAGCTTAGTTTTTTAAGTTTGAACACGCAAATGTTGAAAATGAAGTTTTTAATTTGACTCTTTTGATGGAGCAGCAGAGGTAGTCATTATATTTTACAGCGCAGTGACACAAGTGTGTGTGTGTGTGTGTGTGTGTGTGCGTGTGTGTTTATCCTCTTAAATGCACCTCACTTTCCTCACATGTGATTTGTGCTCAGTCCTGCAGCTCATGAACAGCGTGTGTATTATAAAGGTCTCCGTAGCTCTGCCTAAATATACGTTTTTACAGGGACTGACCCTTCATCTGGCTTTGGTGTGGTCGCGTCAGCACTGCACAGATGGACGGCTGTAATTACATGAGAAGCTGCTATTTTCTGTCCTTTGCATTGGGTTTCCATTACCTACAGTTTCTGTCCTCAAGTTATTTAAGGCATGACTGTAGCTGTGCTGCAGCTAGTTTTATTTAGGTGGATATTCTAAAGCATTTTGCAGCTCTATATACAATACATACAGTGGCCCCAAAAAGTCTTTAGATGCTTGAAATGTCTTAAAATGTTAATGCATTTATCATGGTTTCTTCCTGCTGGTTATGTGAACTGTTAGATAGTTTAACAAGTGTTTTTTGTAGTTTGGTTATATGTGGGCATTAATTGCACGCTGCTGCTCTGCAGCACCGTGATGTCATGAAAGATTCATCACATCTGATGCCAAACCACTGCAGTATTTCTGCGGAGCTCTGTCAGTAACCATATTCTGCTGCTGTTACAGGACT
The DNA here is from genome assembly GCF_003368295.1 of Carassius auratus. Lineage (NCBI taxonomy): Eukaryota > Metazoa > Chordata > Actinopteri > Cypriniformes > Cyprinidae > Carassius > Carassius auratus. The sequence continues at coordinate 23,145,407 of NC_039263.1, read as the reverse complement.
GTTCGTGTGCAGATTGGTAGCACACATGTTTCTGTGTGGTTTAAGGTCAACATGTAATTGCATGCAAAAATGCAAGTGCATTTGCAGCCCATTTTTCTTCAGTAATGTGAATGCATTGTTGATCCAATCAAACCCTTAAACAGCATAAAACTAGTCCCTATCCTTTTTTTTCGTTGCCTATTTTTCCATTTTGCTCAGAAATGCATCACCTTACTGGACTTACATGCATTATACAGCACACATCACATTATTTATCTTAATGCCAAAAATACGGAAAATAACTTTTTGTAAATAAAAGATGCCACAATTACATTATTAAAATAAAAATTGCAATTATGTTTTTATTTTATATGTATTTATTTGTGTGTGTGTGTGTGTGTGTGTGTGTTTATATCAATTATTTTATTATTTATAATAAATCTTTCCATTATTCAGTTAGTAAATTTTATAATAAATAAACAAATATGATGATATAATTTTTAGATATTTTGTATAATTTTTATATATGTAATTTGATCTAAATTATGTATTTATAATTTGTATAATTTGCAAAGATGGAAATGACTTTAAATTCACAAAGTAGTAATATTTTTCTTTCCTTTTTTAAAGCAAATGTATTTATTTGTGGTTTTGAGAGAAGAGTGGACGTGTTAAGGGTGAAAGACAAACTCCGATTTTTGGAAAGGGGCCTAAAGAGCAAACCGCAGTCACACACACACAGACACACACACACACACAGACTCTTGAAGCATGAGAGGCTGCAGAGAAAGCGAGGGATTGTGGGATCTGTCAGCGGGCGCAGTGGGAAAGCTGATTCTGGCAGAAAAGCGTTGTGGGTCGGCAGAGAGTGGCATCGATGGCTGTGCCAGAGCGAGAGGAGGGACACAGTTGGCAGGCACTGAATGTTTGAGAGCGGACACATGCTCGCCCAGTTGGCAGGACGCCACCCTTTAAACCCAGCCTGCGTTTCTGAGGCGGTGCATGTGGTGGACACCAAACAGGTGCTGCACATACTGCTGGCATCAAGAGCATTAATACAGGAGAAGAGGACTGTGTTTGATACAGCATGCTTCTGCACTGCTCTTCACATACTGTGTCCCTGTATCTAATGAACCGGAGGCGAACATCTCCTCTGACACGTTATTAGACCAGACTTCCAGAAGTTGAGATTTATACACAAAACAGTGCTAAAAATGCTAAATAACTTTATGCAACATGCAGAATTGTCACATGACCTCCCTTTGTTGCATGTGCTATCTCTGCATACTGTTTTACCTACTATTTTTTTTAATAATCAGTTGTATGCAACATACTATATTGTGCAATGTGCAGTATTACATTTTAGTTACATTATTTCATCAGAATGCCAAGACATTTTATATACATATAAATTACACATATTCTTAATATATGCATATATATAATGCATATATCATAATGCACATCATTTTATATTTATTTTATAAAAATATTATTTATAGCATATCGATTTATAATATAATTAATATAAGTATAATATAAGTACATTCCATTTTGATCTAATTATAATATATTATAATATAGTATATAAATATATTATCTATTATGTATAAATTAAGATATAATAATATGATAAAGAATTATAATATAGATATGTACGTGTATTTATATCATTTTCTGTTTTTTTTTTATTTAGTATGTGTTTTGTAATCATTTTATATTCACATTTCCTCATTTTAGAAAATGTCATGCATATAAATCGGCCTGCTGTTATATGGATAGTGCAGATGTGTTATACTCATTTGGGTAGAACCGACTCAGTGTTCAACTAATCAGGTCTGATGTGAATAAAGCTTTCTGGGGAAGTGCAGTGTGTGAGAGGCCACGTCATGCACACACACACACACACACACACACACTCTCTCTCTCTCAAGCCGTCTTTGTTGATTGTTTACTGTGTGTGTAATTCTCTTCTCACACACACACAACAAGCTCTTTGTGTTTGCGTGAGCTCCTTCAGCAGACCCTGGTGTTGGTGACTTTGGCCTCGACTGCACATTTCTGGACCTTTAAGGGTCATTGGTAGCACGTGTGTGTGTGTGTGTGTGTGTGTGTGTGTGCTGTAAAAACTCATCTGCCTGTAGATCAGTGATTGTTATTTTACAGTGTTGATTTCCAGTGCGTCTTTCCCTGGTGTTGATCTCCTGGAGCGTCAGTCAGGACAGTTTTGATTTTCGGTTTCTGTCCAAACATTTCTTTTCTTCTTTTCTGTAGATATCTGATGGTGTCTGGCACAAAAATTAATTTGTCATGATCTGTTTCGACCCTATATCTGACCCTTGCTTCATCTCAATCAGTGTTATGTGATCGATGCTCGTTCACTACAACAGTGAAGTTAAGATTAAATCTGTTGAAATGAAATACATTTTCTGAAGAAATTCATTGAAATTTGGAATGGAAATTATAATTATTTTAGTAATGTAAAATAATGGATCAACTGCATTGTAGCATTATGCAGATTTAATTAAAATGCTGCCTATTGCTGATGATGGCATTATTTTTAATATGCATCAGTTTACATTAGAGTTCACTCGTTTCTGAGTTTTGTACTCATTCAGAAGATGTGTAAAAAACGCCCCCTGGTGTATAACAGTGGAAACACAAAAAGCCATAAAAACACGTCTTTGGTGGGGAAGCGTTGTCTTCTTAAAGACCAGATAACTCGTCAGTGGTGGGGAAAGTTAAACCGTTATCATCATAATTTATCCAAGTTATTGATCTTGAACAGTGGTTTTTCTTCAGTCTGTTTTCCAGTGATGTTTCACCTTTTTAAAAGCACTGTGTGTATTCTTTTGGTTTCTTGTTAAATCTATGTTCTAAGGATACAATAAGTTTCCTCTCTCATATTATAAGTTTATGTCTCTCCGATCATAACGAATGAAAAGAAATGAAACAGATGTGTCTGATCTGTCTTAGCTTGGGGCCGTTTAGTGTTTCCTGTGATCTTCACATCTTCTGTTGAGTTTCCTGTTTCTTATTATTACATTCCGCTCTCTTCACTCCAGTTGTTTTCTTTCTGTCTTTGAATCTCTCTTACGCCACAGAATCCACAGAACAATAAAGTGCAGCACATGGAAATCATTTGTAGGAATGAGAAAAAGCATTTGCTGAACACCTGCCGAGCATATGAATAAATCAGCTACCAATACTAATGCATTTCATTTTAACAGATTTAAGATCATAGAAAGTGTTATCCTGCTTTTTATGGTTTCCATTTATATATATACGTTTGTACACACACACACATTTTTTATTTATAATAATCATGTTCAAAATTAACAATATATATATTCAAAAACATTTTACTTCACTGAGTATCTTGAACTATTTTATATATATATATATATATATATATATATATATATATATATATATATATATATATATATATATATATATATATATATATAAACAATATTACAACAAATATATTACAAATAATCAAATTAAAATAAAATGCAAAATAAATATAAAATAAAATATATTTTCTAATAATAAAGTATTGGACTGTAATCTCTGACTTTCGTCCAACTTTAAACAATCACCCTAACATATCCATAGCAACACCCGAGCATAATGGCGGGAAGATTTGCACAGGCAAAAGTCGCTCACGTCTTGTTTAAAAGATGCAAAAATCCGGTTTCACGTCTCTGTAAGCAGATACAGACCATGCATCTGAAAATCAGGTGTGATGTTTCTGTCCCGAGGGTTCACTGTGGTTCGTTGAGCTCATGATGCCTCTATATTACCTGTCCCGGTTTCACTTCCCTGTGGGCGCAGATATCAGATCAGGGGAATTCCTGCAGAAGCTACAGGTCCCCGGTTGTTGGCTTTACATCCCAAAGTTTCCAGTCATCGTCAGGCACTGATGTCATTCATTACTGCTGGTTTCTGTGTTTCTCCTAACAGTCACTGATAGAGAGGATGTTTGGGCTTTCTCTCGCTCACCGATGCTAATTTTGGACACTTGTCATCACGTTTCTCTTCTCTCCTTCTAAGAGAGTCTGTTTGGCCTGGAGCTGCGGTCATTCGATATGATGAACGTTACGTAAACACTGCTTAACTGCGCTTTACTCACAGCAGAGTACTATGAATGAATGAAAGAAACTATATTGGAAAAAAACTTCCGCAATATATATTGCAATATTTTTTTTTGTTAAACAAATTTTCACCAGATGACCTAAATGTAAATAGAAAATAGTTTTTAAAAAACTAAAGTATGAACTTCAGCAGAATTTCAGTACAATCCATTATTTTGAGCCTGAACAATTGAGAACATAAAAAACATAATTAAATATTTTTTAGTAACTAGTAAGTAAAACAATTTTTTTTTTAAGTCACATTCTCAAAGTTTTTGACATTCAATATGATTAAAATAAAGATAATTATGATGTGTGCTGTGATTATTATTAAATAAAAACTAAACAAAATAAAAAATATTTAATACAATAAATGTTTTATTTTATTATATAAAATATGAAATTACTTAATATTTTTATAATTTTTTAAAATTGTAAATCAGTGTCTATCAGTGATATTATATGATCCTTATTATAATTGTTTACATTTTTAAATATTAATTAGGTTCATTTTGTACCTTCCATATTTTTAAAGATGGCAGATGGAAGATTAATTTCTAATTTCAATGGTTTTCTGTTATGAAAAGCAAAGTGTATATATATATATAAAATCATACAGTCTTTAAATTCTCTGAAGTACCATGTTATTACCATAGTGCATAGTGCATGTATGTTCATTATAAAGCACCAATGTTTCGTCATTCACGTTCATTGTGTGGAAATGAGCCGTATGAATATGATATGTGTATTCAATCTTTTGTTATGTAAAAAGTGATCTGTGAACCTGTGTGTCAGATTTGTCATGCATGATTCCTTCATGTTCAGTCGTGGTTTGCTGTATCTGCATGTGTCTTCTCTTTCTCTCAGAGGAAACCTCACGCTGCCGAAGATCCCGGAGTCTAACATGGCTCTGAGCGTGTTAGGGATGTTTCTGGGATTGCTTCTGGAAGTTTCCACACACGGACCCTCCAGCGTTCCCAGAAGCTCGTGGAGGCACGACGGTGAGTGAAGGGTTAAAGTTTCTCTGGTCAGAAATGAAACCTCTGCAGGTGCCACACATCTGACTTTCCACTGTCCTTATAAACATGCTTCTGAATTATGTGCATAAATATAATATATATTTTTTAACATTGATAATAAATCATCATATTATTCTGATTTCTGAAGATCATGTGACACTGAAGACTGGAGGAATGATGATGAAAATACAGCTGCGCATCACAGAAATAAATTACACTTTAACAGATATTCACATAGAAAACATTTATTTTAAATTGTAATAATATATCACAATATTACTGTTTTTATAGTATTTTTGTTCCAATAAATGCAGCCTCGATGAGCGTAAGTCAAAAACAACCCTATAGTTTTGTACAGTATATTGTTTCAGCAGCACAGGAAGTCATGTGTGGTGTTTTTGACACACATGTGGCATTTGCAGGCGTCCTGCGTCTGTTGGGTCTCTAACAAAAACACTTGCAACCTGAGAGCTGCACACACACACACACACACACACACACACACACACACCCGACCGGCAGCCAAAAACAAACTGAAGTGTGCCAGTCACACACAAATCATCATCTATGAATGCACATGCTCAAATATACTACATGCATTATATAATAATAATTTACTATGCCTAAAGTGTTCATGATCAACAACCATTGCATTTTGGGTTGGTCATTTGTTTGGCCCTTTAGCTTGTTTACTCTCTTAATACAGTATATTTAATGCTGATATAATAATAAAAGAAATAACATTGCTGATGTGGCAGTGCTCTAATGTCATAGTAGAAATGTCTTTTGCTGAGCCGAACATGAGTGGCACACATGTTTGGATGGAGATGTTAGAGTTTTATTGTGCTGGAGATGAAATGCATGACTCATGAGTTTGACCGCTGCTTTATTCGGAGCAGTAAATCATCTGCTGCTGCTTTCATAGAGTTCAGGATCTCCTCTGGAAGAGGTTTCCCCACAAACAGCTGGAGAACGCTCTTTATACTGCTCAAAATACTCCTGTGTTCATTCAGCAGACAGGAGGAGAAGCAAATATTCCTGATCTAGAAATGATCTTTTTGCTTCTTTTAGGAAATATTCCACATCTCTATAAATATGGAAAGATTTGGAATCAAAATTTGGAATAATTAAGATTATTTAATGTTTAAAAATAAGGCTGCATTTATTTGCCCCAAAATACAGTTAACATTTAAAAATCTGAATATATGTTATAATGTAATTTATTTCTGTGATGCACAGCTGTATTTTCAGCATCTTTCCTACAGTTTTCAGTGTCACATGGTCTTCAGAAATCATTTTAATATGATGATTTACTGCACAAGAAACATTTCTGATTATTATCAATGTTGAAAGCTTTGATGTTCTTTGATGTTCAAAAGAACAGTATTTACTTGAAATTGAAACATTTTGTAACATTATAAATGTTTTTTTCTCACTTCTGATCAATTTAAAGCATCCTTGTTGATTATAAGTATTAATTTGTCTTTTTAAAATCTTACTTCAAATGTTTGAGTGGTTGTGCATTAAAGTTTTTACAAAAATATTGGTCAGCACAACTGTTTTCACCATTATTAATAATCAGAAATGTTTCTTGTGCGGCATATGAGAATGTGACACTGAAGACTGGAGGAATGATGCTGAAAATACAGCTGTGCATCACAGAAATAAATTACATTTTAACACACATTCATACAGAAAACAGTATTTTTAATTATAATAATATTTCAAAATTTTTACTATATTTTAGATCTAATAAATGTAGCCTTGGTGAGCAGATAAGACAATCTGAACTATGCCCATATTCCTATTATATTATTTTCTCTTAAAATGTTGACTTGTGTCTGATTTCCGCACAAACCCGGTCTGATGTGATCTGCTCTGTGTGTGTGTGTGTGTGTGTGTGTAGATGTGGATCTGCTGGAGTTCTGGGAGCCGGATGTGTTTAACTACACGACTCTCCTGCTGAGTGAGGAGCGCGGCGTGCTGTATGTCGGCGCTCGAGAGGTTGTCTACGAGCTCAACATGAGCAACGTGTCAATCAAGAGCAAGCAGGTGAGAGTTACTCCAGCCGCCGCGTTCCTGATGAAGTGTGTTTTATATCACGATGTTGTATTGACTCTGTTCTCTCAGCTGCTGTGGAAGGTTCCAGAGAGCGACGTGTCGATGTGTATTTTAAAGGGGAAATCTAAAGAGGTAATGTGGAAAAATACTTCAAGTGAGCTTAATCTGGTCGATTCTTTGTAAATGTTTGTTCTGTTTTATCTAACTGAAATGTTTTTGTGCTCGTGTGACAGACGGACTGTCGAAACTACATTCGAGTTTTGCAAGTGCTGGATGAAGACACTCTGTATGTTTGTGGGACCCACGCGTTTCAACCCCTCTGTGATTATCTGGTGTGTACAAGCCTTAGTATAAAGCCTTTAAATCACCCAAACTTCCCAATAAACACTCATCTTTAGAAGATCGCATTCACTGTTTCAGCTGCTTCAGTTTGGGAAGCAATTTCAATCAATTTTTCAATAAAGTGATTTAAATCCTGATGCAACCAGCCCAAGATGAATTGCATTATAACATTTTGATTAACATTTGATTATTTTTTTGCATAAAGCCAAATAATAACCAAATCACCCAAAGCAATAAAATTCAGCTGCTAAATACAGTAAAAAAAAAAAAAAGGTTCAATGACTCTGATTCATGACTTCTGCAGAATAATATATAATCATTAAAAACACTTTCTGTAGGGTCCAGTGTTATTTTAACATTATATATATATATATATGATATTATAATATTTTTGCATTTAATATTTTGCATTTATTTTTTACATTATATGTACTTTTAGTTTTAAGTTTTAGTATGTGCTTTTGTTATTACTATTTCTTTATCATGTTATTTCTTTATTTTATTAATTTTAGTACTTTAACACTTTTTTTCAGTTATTTAGTAAAAAAATATTATTATTATTATTTTACCAGTTCTATTTAGCTAGTTGGTTAGTTGTAGTAAATATTTAATTTATAAAAAATATATATTTTTTTTTAAGTCCGGGTTTTATTTAGCACTTCTAGGATTCTTGATTTTAGGAACTAGTTGTTCCTCGACACAAACCCTTCTTCACCAATTTCAAACTATGTGAAATTTTGGTTTGTCAAAACTTCCCTGATATTTTGAATAGCAGTAGCTCTGGACCTATCTTTCTGAATATGAATACAGTAGTTTCCTCTTTCTGTCCGACTCTGCTCTGTTTCTGACTGGTTTCTCTTCAGTCGCTGCAGGACTTCTGTCTGCAGGACCGAGCGGAGGACGGCCGAGGGAAGTGCTCCTTCGACCCGGCGCAGAGCTTCACCAGTGTGATGGTTGGTGAGTGAACGCAGGACAGGATCAGTGTGTGTCTGCTGTATTTCCAGAAGTGCTGAGCGCTTGACCGGCTGTTTGTTGTTTAGATGGTGAGCTGTACTCAGGAACGGCGTATAACTTCCTGGGCAGCGAGCCGATCATCTCCAGATCTTCTCTGTCTCAGAGTTTACTGCGCACAGAGTATTCGACGTCCTGGCTCAACGGTACGACGCTAACCAGTCCACCGCCGTAAAAACAACACTGTGCATATGAATATAGAAATATGAATTTGAATTCATTATGAATTCAGTTGTTGTTATTGAAAACCAAAACTTTTTTATTACAATAAAGGTGGTGGTCTATTAGATGAAAAGTTGGCTACAAACTGAAATATGTTTGTTGAAACACTGGAATTAATACATTGAAATAAATTAATTCTGTAATTATATTGTTCATATATATATATATATATATATACATAATAGTAATATATATTAAAAATAAAAGCTGGAATGACCATGTAATAAAAATAAAAAAAATCTCTTTCAAATTGTAAATTATTGTTATGTCTGTTGCTATATATATTAGTACTAAGATATATTTATAGCATAAAAAACTAAAGGCATAACAAAATTGCAAACACAAAAAGGTATTAATATTACTAATAATAAACCTAATATTAAATAAAATTATTTAAATGAACACTAATTAAAAAAAAAAAATTGTCTAACATTATAATAGTCTGTAAAAATGTATTTGCATATGAATTGTTAATGCATAAAAAAGACAAAAGCACATTATAAAGTTTATAATGTTTTTTTTTTATATAAGCATTAATAAAACTATATTAAAACAAAAACTGAAAATATGAAAATAAAAGTAAATTCAAAAGGTTAACAAAACCTGTAATAGTGTATAAATAATAAAATATGACTGCTTAACTAATAATAATGTTGGAAGCACACAACAAAATTGCTGATTTTTATTTTTATTTACTAGTATTAATAACATGAATATTAAAATGATAACTGAAAATATGAAACTAAATACAAAAGCTAATTCAAAATATGAATACAACTGTAAAAGTGTATAAAATGATAAAAGCACATAATATTTCTTAGATAAATAGTATTAATAAAACTAATATGTGACCCTGGAGCACAAAAGCAGTCATAAGTAGCACAGGTACATTGTAGCAATAGCCAAAAATACATGGTATGGGTCAAAAATCATTAGGATATTAAATAAAGGATATTAAATGAATTTCCTACCATAAATATAACAAATCTTAATTTTTTTTATAAGTAATATGCATTGCTAAGAACTTTATTTGAACAACTTTAAAAGGTGATTTTCTCAATATTTATATTTGGTTTTTTTGCACCTTCAGATTTTGAAATAGTTGTATCTCAGCCAGATATTGTCAGATCCTTACAAAATCTTATTTATTCAGCTTTCAGATGATGCATAAATCAAAAAAAAAAAAAAAAACTGAAACTCAAGACTGTTTTTGTGGTCCAGGGTCACATATTTAAGCTAAAACTAAAAGCTGTCATGTAAACTATAATAGTGTGCAGAATTAGCACAGCTCAGTTGTGACTCTGTTGTGTGTTCAGAGCCCAGTTTCGTCTTCGCTGATGTGATCCGAGAAGGGCAGGACAGTCCTGAAGGAGACGATGATAAGATCTACTACTTCTTCACCGAGGTGTCGGTGGAGTACGAGTTCTTCGGGAAGCTTCTGATCCCCAGAATCGCTCGCGTTTGTAAGGTCCGTAACAGCAGTTTCTCCCACTTTCATGTCCTTTAGCAGACTTGTGATTTTATTAAGGGCAGAAAAATCATCTTGTTCCGGGAAATTTGCTCCGCATTGTTGGGAATTTCTTTTTCTCCAGTAAAAACCATCTTTATCACCTTTGACAGAGTTTCTCTAAGCTCTTGTGAAATCTGACATCTGATCATCTTCATCTCTGTTATCTGTCGACGTCTTGGTTTTAGTTTAGTAATGAAGAGTCAGCATTTCTTGATCATGTATAATTAGGGTGCGAATGAGAGCATGCAATCATAATGATGTTTAGAAGCTTTATAAAAATAAAAGCTAATGTTATATGTGACCCTGGACCACAAAAGCAGTCTTAAGTCACTTTAAATCATTGTATGGGTCAACATTATAGATTTTTCTTTTATGCCAAAAATCATTAGGATTTTAAGTAAAGATCATGTTCAATACATATTTAGTAAGTTTCCAACCGTAAATATATCAAAACTTAATTTTTGATTAGTAACATGCATTGCTAAGATCTTCATTTGGACAACTTTAAGGGTGATTTTCTCAATATTTTGATTTTTCTAGATCCTAACAAACTATACATCAATGGAAATATTATTTATTCAGTTTTCAGATGGTGTATAAATCTCAATTTATATAAGTAAAAATTTACACTTAATAGTGGTTTTGTGGTCGTGTGTGTGTGTGTGTGTGTGAGTGAGTGTGTGTAAATAACAAAAAACTAAAGCGAATATAAATAACAAAATTACTAAAAATAGTATTAATAAACTTAGTATTAAAATCAATAACCAAAATTTGTAGAACCAAAAATATTATGCATCTTACTGAAAATGTTAATTAAAATGTTTATTAATTACTAAAATATTAATGTTTAAAAATCAAAAACTATAAAAATTACAAAAGCACATAATTAATAAACTGAAAATTCAAAATATTAATATAATGTTCATAAATAATACTAAAATATTAATATTGAAAAAATAATTATAAAACCACAAATTTTAAACAAATGAGTATTAATAAACCTAATATAAAAATGAATACCAACAAATCTAATTAAAATTACAAAGCCACATAACACAATTTACAAACAAATTAGTTATATATATACTGTATATATAAGCATTAATAATCCTAATATTAAAATTAAAACTAAAAATATAAGTTAATTGATAATATTAATAAAAAAGACAAATAATATATATAATTAAAAAGCATCAAATTTAAGCACATAACCACATGACAAAATGTGTATTAATATTGGTATTAAATTGTACTATAGTTCTAAATAATTCAGATACATAACTCTAAAAATAAAAACAGTAACATTTTAATTCAATTTCAAACTTTATGACAAGAACTTGGCTTTGAGTCTAACATTTAATAATGTTTTATTATATATTATAGCACTATTATTCTTAATTTTACCATCCTGCTATCAACAACACCCCTGATGAACAACTGAATAAAACTGAAAAAGTGTGTGACATGATGGAAGTTTTTGAACTTTTATACAATGGTTTGAAACCTTTAGATTTATTTAAATACATGCAATATGTAAATGACAGCATGCAGATGTTTGTGTGTATCTCTCACTGTAACAGGGCGATCTGGGCGGTCAGCGGACGCTGCAGAAGAAGTGGACGTCGTTTATGAAGGCTAAGCTGGTCTGCTCAATGCCGGAGCTCAACTTTGTGTTTAACGTGGTTCATGACGTGTTTATTCTGAAAGCGCCGCACTGGAGAGACACCGTCATTTATGGGGTCTTCACGTCTCAATGGTGAGCGTGTGTGTATGTGTGTGTGTGTGTTCACTTGCTCCAGTTTGCCTTGATTCATCGTTTCATTTTGTGAGTCAGAGAATCAACTGTATCTGAGTGATTGGACTTTTGTGCATCAAAAGAAGATAATTTTTTTTATGCATAAGGGACTTTTCTTCAAAAGGGTTTTCTGTGTGTTTCAGGGGGAATGTTGGGCTGTCCGCCGTCTGTGCATATAACATGAGTTCGGTGCATGAGGTGTTCTCTAAAGGGAAGTACATGCAGAAGGTCACGGTGGAACAGTCCCACACTAAGTGGGTCCGATTTAACGGCATCACCCCGAGTCCCAGACCCGGAGCGGTTAGTATTTCCACAAAACATGCAACTCAGTGGTTATATATGTGTGTGCTTACAGGATCCGTAAGATCAGAGGGTGCTGTAGGTGAGAGGATTTATAAAACAAAATCAGTTCAAAATAAAAAAACAATACAATGTGAAAGTGAAATAATAATAGAATAAAATAAATACAAGCATGTGACTGTATGTAGGACAAGCAGACTGGAAAATGAGTAGATGTGAAATAAAATTAAAACAATATAAATATTAGAATGAAATAAAATGAAAAAAAAAATAATAATAATAATACTAAATAACAAATAAAAATAATTAAAACAGAAAAATATATGGTTGTGAAATGAAATAACATAAATAAATAAATGCATAAATATATTAGGCTTAAATAAAACATAGCAAATAATAATAAAACAAAAAATAAAGAAAAATAACATGAAAATGAATCAAATAACAAATAAAAATTATTAAAACAGAAAAATATATGGTTGTGAAATGAAATGAAATAAATAAATGTATGAATATATTAGACTTCAATAAAACAAAAGCAAATAATAATAAAACAAAAATAAAGACAAATAACATGAAAATAAACCAAATAACAAACAAAAAATAATTAAAAGTTGTATATTAATGTATATAGATGTGAAATACAAATACATGTAAATAAAAGCTAAATAATATAATACAAAAAAATTTATTAAAACTTAAATAACTTAAAAATAAATACATTTTTACAACATAGGACAAACAGTTTGGAAATGGATGAAATAAAATATATAAAAAAAACATTTTTATAAAAAAATAATAGATTTTTAGAAACCAGTTCATAGAATCCATATATATTTATGTATCAGTGCATGTTCTCAATTGTAACTCGGAATTAATTTACATTAATATCTGTATAAAATAAAAAAGTGTTGCTAGATTGAAATAACGGGAGACTTTTAAGTATTATTTTTATAGCATAACATTTTATTTATTTATTTTTTTGGTAAAAATAAAGAAAACAAACTGGATGCGCTTTCTGCATTCTCAGTCTCTGTGAATATCTTCCTGATACCAGTCACTAAAATGAACAAAAATGCAGTATGCTATTTCTAAAGAAATCTGCAAGTGTCTATTATTAAATAAAGTCATGTTGAAAACAAATATTCTCTGATAAAATAATCCGAATGAAATAAGCAATTGTGATGCCAATGCGTCTTAATACAGCAGATGATCTCATTCTGAGAAGTCATTTATTTTTACTTATATTAGTGTGACATAAACTTGTACAAATTCACTTGTTGAACTTTTCCCAAACTATAATGCCAGACTAAAATATGTTGAGTGCAACATTTTGAAATATGACTCATACGAATTTAAATACGACCTTTCACCTCACAAATGTTGTAGGACTCTGCATTTTAGCTCACATTGTCCAGTGATTTATTTAAGTAACTGTAATCAAATATGTAATGCATAAATGTAAAATGTAGTGCGGTACTTACCAGGAAAAGTAATTAGATTACAGTAATGTGTTTCTGTGTAACTCTGTTGATTATATATTTCAGTGCATCAGCAGTCTGAACCGCAGGCAGAACATCACCTCGTCGCTGCAGCTGCCCGATAAGACGCTGCAGTTTGTGAAGGACCATCCTCTGCTGGAGGACCCTGTTCTGCCCATCGGGAACGGTCCACGCCTCGTCACCAAAGACGTCAACTACACGCAGATCGCCGTCCAGAGAGTGCAGGCCCTCGACGGCAGCATCCACCACGTCATTTTCACCGGCACCGGTGTTTATTCAGCAGTCATATACATTTGATTTCTGCCAGGATTTCTCAGTGCTGTTATACTAAAATCCATTCATGCATTTCATTCGTGCATTTATTAAGTACTGATAAACACAACAGCAGTTGATCATAGCACTGTACAAATAAAATTCATACCAGAAAACAATAACATCAGTAAAATCAAAAGATGATTTAACATGCAATGTTTAAATATACTTAATGATTTTATAAGCAGGTAAATATAATAATAATAATAATAATATCCATTCTTGCATGCTTGTTATCACGTCATTTTAATTTATAAGCATCAATATAACAGTAAAATTTAATAAACAGCAACTTTAAAAAAAAAAAAAAAATATATATATATATATATATATATATATATATATATATATATATATATATCTGTGTATTTTTTTCTAAACGTATTCCTCAATACTTTATAGGTGACTATACTATAGTATACTATAATTTAAGAATCAGGTCAAACATCAGAATTTGTTATTTCTATTTATATAATTTTAGATGATATTTGTTTTAGAAGATCCAGAGGATTCATAATTTAAACAGCCACTGCTATATATATATATATATATATATATATATATATATATATATATATATATATATAAATCAATTTATAAATTTTTATAGATTTCTTAAGATATTTTTCAATTATCTCTCAAAACTTTAATGTACTTTAATATAATCGTAGCATTTAAGTGTTAGATTCATCATAATTTTATTTTTAGACAACTTTTTAAATACAACTTTACTATATTATAACAGTATAACTTTCCTTAAAACAGTAAGTGAAATACAGTACATATCTGGTTATAAATAATCATGTTTGTCTAGTGAAAAACAGTGAGGAAAACAAGGAAAAATATGTAGTAATTTTAACAGTACATTTGAATAAACAGCAATATTTACCTTTTATGTTTTTTACTTTATTTTATTTTATTTTTTTTTCTGTCATTTTCGCCATCGCCATCAGTGTATGTGGTGAAATCTGTGAAAGGATGTGCTAACCACAGGATGTGAAAGTCTGGCTTTGATTTGTGTCTTTACAACCAAGTGTCATGAAGCTCATTTAGATCACATCTTGTTGCTATTTTAATCTCTGAATGTGTTTCCAGATAAAGGTTTGCTGCACAAGTCGCTCGTGTTGGAGGGCGAGGTTCACACGGTGGAGGAAATTCAGTTGCTGAAGAACCCCGAGCCGATTAAAACACTTCTGCTCTCCTCACAAGTGGTAAGAACCGTGACCTTCGAGTGAAGAATCATGAGGAAGGAAATCCACAAACATATTGAATGATTTGTGAGCAGGGAAGCTGTTTCTCTGGTTCCTCATGTGTTGTGTGTCTCAGGCACGGTTCCTGTATGCTGGATCAGACTCCGGTGTGGTTCAGTCTCCCACAGCGTTCTGTGAGAAGTACCCATCCTGTGTGGACTGTGTTCTGGCGCGGGACCCGTACTGTGCCTGGGACCCACGCTCGGCCTCCTGCCTCAATATTTTCCAGCATGATGCCGATCCACGGTGAGAAATGAGAAGTTACGTTCACACTGGCCATATACAATCTGCAGATAAATTTGGTTGTCAGTTCACCTTTTACTCCTCAATCACATTCTGTACATGCATAATTCACTCAAATATGAGAGTTCGACAACTGCATTTACTCCTGAAAAATACAGGTAGTGACAACTGCATTTACTCCTCAAAAATACAGGTAGTGACAAATGCAACAGGTAGTGACAAATGCATTTACTCCTGAAAAATACAGGTAGTGACAAATGCATTTACTCCTGAAAAATACAGGTAGTGACAAATGCATTTAGTCCTCAGAAACGCAGGTAGTGACAACTGCATTTAGTCCTCAAAAATACAGCTAGTGACAAATGCATTTAGTCCTCAAAAATACAGGTAGGGACAAATGCATTTAGTCCTCAAAAATACAGGTAGTGACAACTGCATTTAGTCCTCAAAAATACAGGTAGTGACAAATGCATTTACTCCTGAAAAATACAGATAGTGACAAATGCATTTACTCCTGAAAAATACAGATAGTGACAAATGCATTTAGTCCTCAAAAATACAGGTAGTGACAACTGCATTTAGTCCTGAAAAATACAGGTAGTGACAACTGCATTTAGTCCTGAAAAATACAGGTAGTGACAACTGCATTTAGTCCTCAAAAATACAGGTAGTGACAACTGCATTTAGTCCTGAAAAATACAGGTAGTGACAACTGCATTTACTCCTGAAAAATACAGGTAGTGACAACTGCATTTAGTCCTGAAAAATACAGGTAGTGACAACTGCATTTAGTCCTCAAAAATACAGGTAGTGACAACTGCATTTAGTCCTGAAAAATACAGGTAGTGACAACTGCATTTAGTCCTCAAAAATACAGGTAGTGACAAATGCATTTACTCCTGAAAAATACAGGTAGTGACAAATGCATTTACTCCTGAAAAATACAGGTAGTGACAACTGCATTTACTCCTGAAAAATACAGGTAGTGCCAAATGCATTTACTCCTGAAAAATACAGGTAGTGACAAATGCATTTACTCCTGAAAAATACAGGTAGTGACAACTGCATTTACTCCTGAAAAATACAGGTAGTGACAACTGCATTTACTCCTGAAAAATACAGGTAGTGACAAATGCATTTACTCCTGAAAAATACAGGTAGTGACAACTGCATTTACTCCTGAAAAATACAGGTAGTGACAACTGCATTTACTCCTGAAAAATACAGGTAGTGACAAATGCATTTACTCCTGAAAAATACAGGTAGTGACAAATGCATTTACTCCTCAGAAACGCAGGTAGTGACAACTGCATTTACTCCTGAAAAATACAGGTAGTGACAAATGCATTTACTCCTGAAAAATACAGGTAGTGACAAATGCATTTACTCCTGAAAAATACAGGTAGTGACAAATGCATTTACTCCTCAGAAACGCAGGTAGTGACAACTGCATTTGCAGAAATTCTGTGCAGTTGTTAATTGAGGTTGA
Organism: Carassius auratus; assembly: GCF_003368295.1. Taxonomy (NCBI): domain Eukaryota; kingdom Metazoa; phylum Chordata; class Actinopteri; order Cypriniformes; family Cyprinidae; genus Carassius; species Carassius auratus. The sequence goes on along the minus strand of NC_039263.1, from coordinate 23,128,233 downwards.
TAAAATGCATGGATGTGTCTCTCTTACGGTCATATTACTTTGGTTGCATTAACAGATACTAAATGGCAAAAAGTTGCAATGGTTTCCAAGCTGTCAAACATTGTTTAATTTTGTTGCGTAGTCCGTGTAGTGGACTTTTTATTATGCTTAGTTTTTTTTTTATTTATCATAATCATTTATAAATATTAGTATAATTTATTACATTTATTAAAACAATATTTGCATATTTATTTGGAAATAAATTTATATGAATAATAATTTAGATTAAATCTATTTTGGTTTTCATTTCTGCAAGTATTTCTCACTAGTTCATACTTCTTAAATTGAAAGTGTAAGTCTTTTAAAGACTCCTTTGAATGTATTTTCTGGACTATGTTTGCCAGACAGCTTTATCATCTTTGATTAGGTGTGTCTGTATTTACTTTGATCTGTGTGTGTTTTTGCAGGAAGTTGATTCAGAGCCTGAAAGGGGATGCTGGGATATGCCCTACAGGTGTGTCATCAATATTAAATCTGAGCTCAAACAGTCCTGTTTTAGTGCCTGGTTTTTGTCTGTCTAGATTTACAGTAACTGACACAGATGGACAGAAACAAGAGCGCATGAGAACATCGTCACTGTTAATCTAATAATTATAGAGACGTGTACTTACTAACAGAAAATGTTAGATTAAAGGTGCATTTGAGTGTGTACTAGACTAGTGCTAGGAAATGTTTACGTTTCAATCTTTATAATTTATTATACATTTATTGTATGTGATTATAAATGTATGTTTTTTTGCATTTATTATTTTTTATATACTATAAATATTTTATTTAGATTAATAATTTTTTATAATATAACTTATGCTTTATAATTTTAGATTCAGCGGAATAATAATTTATAATTTGTATAATTTACGTATGGTTTGTTAATATATATATAGAGAGAGAGAGAGAGAGAGACTTTTCATTTATATTTATAGCAAATTGTAAAAAATATGAAAGAGTTTCAGAAATTAAATAACAGATAAATAAATCTGTAAATTAGTTAATTAATTAATTTACAGATTTATTTATTTGATATATAATATATATTTAAATTCATGTAACTTTATATAAATCAATAATTGCGTTAATTTCAGTCAGAGTCATTGCCAGGTAGATTCTCAAAACATGAAGTGAAATACTGTTCACGCCTGGTTCTAAATTATCATGGCATGTTTTCTTAACTACACGAACAAAAGCAAGAATTTAATTGTTTTAATTTATAAGCACCAGTATAACAGTTCAATTGAATGAACAGCAATATGAAAAAATGTAAACAACAGCAAAAAACTAAACTTATTTACTTTTGTGTGTCTTTTTGCAAAACATTTAATTGCTGCTGAATACCATGAACAAGAAACAGCATGCTACATAAAAAACTAGACTAGATTTAGAGCCGTTTAGTGCTGCTAGATTCTGGATACATGGTTGTAGTTCTCTCAAAATCCTGAAGAACTAACAAAAACCTCATGGAATGATTCAATGACTCCGAATGAATCTGTTGAATAAATGAATCAATGAAAAAAACTATTTTTAACAGCCCCTTTTCACCACCTAAAAATAAAAGAGAAAAAGCACACCAGAATTGATTGGTGGAACTGAAATGTTTATTTTACAACAAGTATCTGATTCCTTACCTTAAGTATCCGATTCTGGAATTGGACTTGATTTTGGATTCCCAACTCTACTCATGCTTCTCCCTGTCAAACTAATAACAGAGTGTATTGATGTAGCAGAGCTGACCCATAATTGTCTCTGTGTTGCAGCGGCTCCTCTGGTGGTGAGCGACTATCAGCAGGTGTTGGTGAAGCCGGGTGCTTCTGCCGATCTGCCGTGTCCGGTGCGCTCAAACCTGGCTCAGGTGTTGTGGAAGCTCAACGGCCGCGTCCTGACCGAAGCCTCACGCTTCCTCCTGCTGAGTGAGAACGGGCTGCTGATCTACAGCGTGACGCCGGAGGACACCGGCCGCTACGAGTGCTGGTCAGTCGAAGCGTCCGGGGGACAGAACTTCACACGTCTGGTGATGGGATATATGCTTCGACTGGAGCTTCCCGAGAGCGTGACGTCTGTATCTACTCTGCGTCCGTCCAGCACTGCGTCTACGCTCCCACCACAGGAAGGTAATACCAGTAACGGCTCAGGACTAACACCGACTCAGACGGACGTGTCCTCACTAACAACCCCTCCCAGCAACGCCATTAAACCCAAACCCTACATCCCTCCAGAGGTCAGCAACTTACCCACACGCACCGAGACGCTCGACCCCTCGGCTAAATACATCCAGCATGACAACAGCGTGACCCTGCTGTCGCTCTTCCTGCTCTTCTTCCTGCTCTTCCTCGCTGCTATGGCGTACAACTGTTACATGCAGTACCTGCCTGCGCCATGTCTCCGCCTGCGATCCGCGCTGCTCGGCTCCAGCAAAAAGCCACAGCCGGAGTATGCAGCCTGCGAGGCCGGCCTGATGGAGCCAGCGCAGGAAAAGACGGATCTGGCCAATCAGAACGGAGCACATCCGCTGCGCACGCTCAGAGACACCGGATACGAGACGGAGCCGGAATGTGGGAACGGCGGCGTTCCATCCGGCTGTGACGACAGTCCCTCGAAAGATCAGCCCTTCGACGTGGACTGTGCGTCGCAGCCGATCGAGTTCGCAGACGCAGACGTCTGATACGCTCACATTCACAGAATCAACTCAGCTCTGCAAGAACAAACCGCAGAATTCCAAATAAGATTCCAAATTGGAAACATTGTTTACCAAATTGGTAAGTTTCGTGATGTTTTCCAAATTGGAGCACTGGACTGTTTTTGAATATTTGTGGGGCGTCTGACGTTCATCTTTGACTTGCACTGCAAAAAAGTATTTCTTAGTCATGTTCTCTGTTTACAAATATCTAAATATTCTTAAATCAACACACATATTCTTGAGTCTTGCTTTATGAAAGAAAAGTTTAATTAAAGTGTTTGCTTACAGTTGGGGGAAAAATAATCTGTCAGTGTTTAATTTTAGGAAAATATAATTTCTTGTCATTTTTTTCCTTCTATTTTTAGGTGAAACACAATTGTTTTTTTTATTTTATTATTATTATTTATTAATTTTTTTTTGCATTTTGAAATAATTTCGTAACAGTAATAAACAATAAAAAAAATCTCATTTGTTCTTGTTCTTGTTCTGAAAGTTCGATTTCAATTTCAATTTTTTGGCCTTATTCTTATTAGAAGAAATCTGCCAAAATGTCACAAAAACAGCTAAATATAACATAACATTATGTATATATATCTATATATATCTATCTATATATATATATATATATATATATATATATATATATATATATATATATATATATATATATATATATATATAGACAATTTAAGCATTAAATATATTGAGTTTTAAGCATAATTCATTTAGAGATTTTTTTTTCTCAGAATTAATTTTCCTTCTGATGTAAATGTATCTTGATTTAAGAATGTTGAGATGTTCACGATGGAAAGAGCTGATATTCTGAGTAAAACATTCTTGCAGTGTTGGGTCTGAATCTCAGGGATGCTTTCAGTGTCACACAAGCTGGATCTCATGATGAAGAACTGATCTGGAAGAGCTCAAACATGAGCCAGACTGAAACGGATCCTGGCGTAAATTAACCAGACCAAAAACACAGCTTCCTGTGGCTGGTGCAGATGAGATGTCTAACACACTAAACCTGCGAAAGGGCCGCTGTCTCACACAACAATACGTTTGATTCATGAGACTGTTCCACTGTAGTCCACAAACGTCAGCTTTGAAAGATTTATGTTTCAGATATTTTTTAAAGATATTATATTATTAAACTGTATGTCAGGAATTATAGTGCAAATATCACAAAAAATGTCAAGAAACCCCAAAATTTAAAGAAAAACCAATACATTTTTGTATAAAAATGAAATGTAAATTTTTAGGAACATATTATTCTTTTTTTCTATTCTTTCTCCATTTAGACATTATTTCTTTATTTCATTTTTAAGAAAAACTACTTTTTGGAGTTTAGCTTTGTTTAGCTTTTTTGGCATAATTTTTTTTTTTTTTGCATTTTGCATTTCATATTTTGACATTTATTTGACATCCTGACAGTATAACTTTCTGGTGGGAAACAATTTCTATTATTATTATTATTTGTTTTGCATAAAATTACACTTTTTAAGTACCTTTTTGCTATGATTTGAATATAAAAATAGAATAAAATAAATACAAATGTGTAGTAATTAATGACTACATGTTGTTTTTGTTTTTTTTGACATTGTGTTAATTAATATATTAAGAAGACATCTGCTCCTAAATGTCACAAAAACAGTTTTTTCTTTATGCTATTTATTTATGCTATATATAACTAACTTTTGATTTTGCGCTGTAATCTAAAAATAATTCTTAGCAACTTTTTTTTATTTTCATTTTGACAGTGCTTTGACATTTTAATATATATATATGTAATAGTAATTTGGATAAAAGCATCTGCTAAATGGATACGTTTAATAATAATAATGATGATGATTATGACTGTATGACAATATTCATGACTGTACATATAAAGCATTTTTTTGTCATTATGGAAATAGAAAGAGATGTGCTTAAATCTCATGAAAAAAAAAGCATAAATGGTCTTGTATGTTTTTCCTTTGATTTTGGGGTGACATGTGACCTGTCCGGTGTCGGTGGCGTTTCTGATTCTGCTGTCCTCCTCTGATTCTCAGCACACTCTTGTGTTTGTCTCTCTCCCTCCATTTCCTGTGTCTCAGCTTCCCCCCTGTCCCTGCCCGGCTCCTCCTCTTCCTCCTCTTCCTCCTGGTCTCTGGCCGGGGCTCGTCTGATTCCTCCTCTTCTGAGGGAGCAGTCCTGGAGCGTTCACCCTCACCAGGCCTTTCTGCTCTTCTGCCTGGCCTTGGGTGAGTGCTGCCTCTGACCTCTGACCTCTGACCTTTCTCTCTCACTCATCAGTCTCGTCTCAGTACTCTGAAGTGTGACTTCTTTCGCTCCTCCTGCACAGTGTTCAGACTGGCCCAGGAGCCAGAAGTCAGACAGGAAGTAGAGGAGAGAAAGAGGAAGTCACTGAAGAGTATTTAGACAGTGTTTGTGTGTCTGCATGATCCAGATCTTCTGCACACCGTCTGATGCCTAAAATGTTTTCACATTTTTATTTTTACACCCTTTTTTTGTTTTTTAAGAGCGCGTCAAGAATGAATATGTTTATTGGTGAATAATATTTGAATTATTCAGATTCGGATCCTAATGGATGATTCTGGCTTTGGTTTGGCCTCTCCTGTGTTGTTTTGAGTCGTGTCTTGTTGTTTGACTGAAGGACTGATGGACCTTCCAGTCGTGTACAGTGTAAATACAATATATGTACATATGAAAAAGATGTACAAAGTTTTTTTCTGATTTTTTTTTTTTTTTTTTGGTAAAAAGCTAAATAAATTTTGGAATGGCAAAACATGTGAAACACTGTTTATTGTGTTGAAATGTATATTATATCTTGTTTTTACATGCAAACAGAATCTTAGTGAGGAACTAGAAATATTAAAAATAATAAAAATGTAAAATATCAATACAATTAAAAAAAATTAATGTGGATTTATTGCAAACTGTAATTTATTTCTGTGATGCGCAGCTGTATTTTCAGTATTCAATATTATAAATGTTTATTTCCATTGCTGATCTTTGAATTTCTTTAAAAAAAAAAATCTTACTTACCCCAAACCTTTGAACGTTCATGTACTAATGGATAATTCATATTTATCATCTTTGAATCTACACTATATTAATAAGAACTGTTCCATTATCATCAGGAGAGGACAGTATATCAGTCATTTCCTGCAGTGGCATTAAACGTGTGTGTGTGTGTGTGTGTGTGTGTGAGAGAGAGAGAGAGAGAGAGAGAGATCAACTGATTTCTTGGTGGATGAACTTTGTGTTATGCGTCACCATGTGCATCCTTTATGTACTCCCAGTACCGATGAAAGTTACTGGTTTTAATAAGGTTAATAATGTGTGTATTTGGCATGTATTTTATTGTGCAATGTTTTAGTTTTTACAAACTGAGGGAGTCAAAGTTTCTTGTGGTGATGCTGGAAACACTCATTTAACCCTTATGCTGCTGAAAATCCTTTACATCATTTGGTTTTCTAATCAGAAATAACCAGCCTTTTAAAAAGTCTCTTATTATGCTGTATTATCACCAAAACTTGGATCTTATAATTTTACCATTTTTTATGTTACTTGAAGCAAAAGAAATTGGTAAAAAGGGTAGTAATTTGTTTTAGTTCAATGCAATAACATTTAATAACATTTAACCAGCATTTTCATCTAAATAAAATAAAAAAGGTCATAATGACTGGAACAAACTATTTTTCTTTTGGGATTAATTCATGCATTTTTTAAATAATTGAAAGTGACCTAAGCATTTTTTTTTTTTTTTTTTTTTGCAAAACGTAAAAAAAAAACAATTACAACATTTGAAAACAAAAACAAGTGTGGGAATACAGGGACAGAAAAAAAGTGATCATCATTGACGTGATCATCCAGCTTTAGCAAATACATAGTGATACATATAGTCACTTTCTGATCTGGAGCTACAGTTTGTTATGCATGTATTACGAGAGTGTGATAACAGACAGCATGATGTAGATGAAGATGACTGGACGTGCCTTGTTCACACTGTGTGTGTGTGTGTGTGTGTGTACTGAAGTGCTAATTACCCTGTAGGATCCATATGTAAGTGCAGTTTTCCTTCAGGTCCTAGAGATGTAAGTGTTGAGTGGCACATAAACGGGCAGAAGCTCGAGACTCGCGTCGCTGAATATAGACAGGTGGTTTCCCATGATGCTGTGCTGGTGAGCAGCTGGCTGAGGGAGGAGGCTTTGAATAAAGACGTCCAGTACGAGTGTACAGCTGTGTCTGCTGCGGGAACCGACGTGTCCAGAGTGGAGCTTCGGCTCGACAGCAGAGGTAAAGCTTTCATCATCACACTGTGTGTGTTAGTCTGACCTGTGACGTGCTGTAACGTGTGTCTGTGTGCTCTCAGACGAGGCTGTGGAGCGCTGGAGAACCGCTCTGACCGACCACGACACACTCCTGCAGCAGTGGAAGAAAGCATGGGTGAGGGAGACACAAACAAGCAGAACTGATCTTACCACACTTTTCCTGAATGATCATCAGGAACGATATTTCACAGCTGCAGAACTGTTTTCAACATTGATTATGATCAGAAATGTTTCTTAAGCATAATAGAATGATTTCTGAATGATGATGTGACACTGAAGACTGGAGTAATGACGATGAAAATTCAGGTTTGATTTCAGGAATAAATTACAGTTTAATAGATATTCACAGCTTTTTTTAAATAGTAATAATATTTCACAATTTTTTACTGTGTTTTTGATGCAATAAATGCATCATTGATGACTATGAGAGACTAATCCCAAACTTTTGAATGTTATAGTGCTTGTTTGATTTCAGACACATTTTGGCTCACTGCACATATTTGGTAAAGGTGAAAGTGCCTTGATTCAGTATTTACAACAGCTGAGCTAAAAAAATATCTGCATTGTTTATTCCTAATGCATTTCCACATTCAAAATACTGCCTCATGAGACTTAGGGTTGGTAGTGAGGCCAATTAGACATAGAAAAGCTTCTTTAAAATAGTTCCAGCAAATACTGAACAAATAAAGATGTCCTTTTAACCCCCAACCCGCAAAATACATATTTAATATTTTATTTTAGATTTAATTTAATATTTTTTATTTGATTTTTTATTTGATTTAATATTTATTTTTATTTTAGATTTAATAATATTTTATAATTTTTTTATTTGATTTAATTTTATTTATTTTATTATTTTTATTTTAAATAGATCTTATTTTATTTTATTTTAATAAAAATGTATATTTATTTACTTTATACTTTGTCTTATTTTGTATATTTTATTTAAATGTTTTTTTCTTTAATATTTTATATTTATTTGATTTTATTATTTATTTTAGATGCATTCTGTATGTTTTAGTTGTGTGTGGGCTGATGATCTCCTCATGTGTTTGTGATGATGCTGATGTTGCTCTGTTGTTTTTTGTTGTTGTCCTGTAGGAGAGCTGTGATGGACAGGGTGTTCTCTGAAGCGCCTTAATATCACTCATCATGGCATCATTTTCTGTCTCCAGGGACAGACGCTTGGACGAGAGCACACACACACACACACACACAGAGCTCATGTCACACTGCTGGTGTGTGGTGGGTGCTCCGAGTCTGTTCCTGATCCATGGATCCCGTCAGGATTCCCGGCTGTTTGACGAGTGCAGTGACACGAGCCTCTCAGGCTTATGACAACTGCTTTTCCTCGACCGACCGCACACTTCTATTTATAAGATATAAATATATATGACACCGAATCATGTTCGTGAAAGCAGTATTTGTTTAGAATAGTCCTCTTGAGTTATTTAAATAATCGCGTGTTTATCTGAGCAGATGTGTTTCAAAGAAGTTACTAGAATATTTTTTGTCCTCCAAAAGAGGTTGCAACCACAATAAATAATATTTCTATAACTTGTGAGAGACCATGTTTTCTAAACACGTGAAGCATTTTTACCAATGTTATTTCATTATCACTGAGATACTATTATAGTTTTTATTAAGATTTTGGATTCTATCTATCTATCTATCTGTCTATCTGTCTGTATCTATTTATTAATCTTTAATTCAGTTTTAGTTTATCAAGTTAAACTAAAATAAAATAAGAAATTTCAAATACCTGAATTAAAAAAACAACATAAAAAAATAAATTTATTATTTTAGTACATCAATTTAATTTTAAAATTAGAAATGTTGCTTTGGCAACTAGTTGAAATTAAATTAAAATGTTTTTTTTTTTTTAAATAACAAAAATTGTGTTTTTTATGGCTTTAGTTTTAGTTGATAATGACCAAGGTCAACGTTGTCTCATTTATCCTTATAACCAGTCGTGCTGCTTTACCAGCTGATCCAGACCTGTACAACACACACACACACACACACACACACACACACAGAGAGACTCTTACAAACCTATTAAAGTCATTGTTTAAACCTCTAAACAAGGGTAGATGACCTTCAGTCTTTGTTGCTTTAGTAAAAATTCCTCCTCCTGCATAAAACCACAGTACATACAAGCATTTCATTTAAACTTATAAATCACATTTTATAGATCAGCTACCAATGTTTTGAAAACTAGCATGCAATTTTTATTTGCATATGCAACAGTATATCTGTCACACAGTGCACGTTCAGTACATGCTTCCACAAGAGTCTTAAATCACTGGTTTTACACATGAGCAGATGAAACGTGTGTGGGTTTATACTGTGCTTGGAGACTTTACCTCCTATTCTATTCATTAGGAGCATATTTTGCCACATACAGGATGCGGTTCCTTCAGAAACCGAAAATGAGTGAGATCCAGCCACAGGTGAGTCGATTTAATGCAAAGTGAATTGAATTAAAACACACTGTACTTGGATAAAACAGACTCAATAAATATGAAAGTCAAAATTTGAAAGTCAATTTGGTCTTGATCCAGCAAAGGCCAGGGACCTTTATTAGCACGGAACAGGCCTGCTAGATGTTTAAAGGTCCAAAGAGGGCAAAGCTAGTGGCTTTTGTCATTTTGACAGCTATCGAGGTCATACAACGTGCAAATGTTGTGATTGTCGTCTTTTTTATATATTAAGTAAGGCCAGGAAAGATGTCTGGGTTTTTTAGCATTGAATAAAATTGTATTTCTGCATTGTTTGCAGAAACAAAACAGGACTCGTTTCGCAAACAATAAAAAGTTAATTTGTATTTTATTATTATAATTTATCAATTACATATATTTGTTATTTAAATAGTTGTTTTTAAAGCGTAAGTTCCCGAATTTCAACCAAACTACAGATCGCGTTTCCGCCTTTTTGTGCCCCCACTCACGGATAGTCTGAACGAGCCCGGTGCATTATGGGTGTTGAAGTCTTCTTACCGTTTTCGCCACATCCCTTAATTCTCGTTTTTACTTACTCTCTAGACGTGTAGCAGATTTTAAACCGCGCTTTTATTGCATAGACAGACAATTTTTTATCAAAACCCTACCTGCCAGCCAGGAAGTATCCTTTTAACAATTAAGTCCAATGTTAGCAACACCGAATCTGTTTTTCAAACCGCGATGTGGCGCCATCATGTGTTGAAATGTTGATAGAAAAACTTTACAAAAAGCAGATATGTGGCATTTTAATATTTTATTATAAAGAGCAGCAAGGATAAAATAAGTTTACACAATCATCATTTTATTTTTTTTCAAAAGCAATTAATGATAAAGGCTCAAAACATTTTTTTCTCCATATAAACCGTTCTTAAGTAGCACAGTTGCTGATAGTGCTGTCAACATGGCTCTTCTACAACTACCTTAAAGTTTTTTTCATTTGTGATAAGCACATTTCAAACTTTATAAAGCATCTGTACAGTATTACAATCGCCTTCCCTGAAGAATTAATGCAAACGAAAAATTTCAACCTGAGAATGGCCAATACGTTAACTAGATACACACAAATGATCTCCCTTCAGCATACAGTACATCTTTTATCTCCAAAATGAATTGAGCTCAGCCACTTAAACACTGATTTACATTTCTAAACACTGATGATGCAGCACAAACTTTTATTAAAGGTTTAACATCACTCAGAGAGGCACTTGAATGTCATGGTTTTGTTAAGAGCCCTTAAATTTTTCACTGAAAATATATTCCCACAATCACTTGATTCTGTTCAGGCATGATCGCAGTGAAATGCATGGTCACAGGAGTCCAGAAACATGGTTAAGTTCTCTAGCATTCACTGAAAACCACAGCAATGGTCCAGAAGAGACAAGTATCCCTGAATGTCATTGTTTTGGGAGCGGTCTCCTAAACAGCAGAATATGAGGTTCTGAAAAATAAAATACAAGCAAATATTAGCGATTTCTCACCTATAATGGCTTTAATATTCAGGACACAACTTGCAAATGCCAGATTCAAATCAAATGGTCAAAGATCAGCTGACTTGTGTAGTGGTGGACTGATACATCGCCAAGCCTGATATATCGGCCGATGTTTGTTATTTTTAAGAATATCGCCATTGGCTGATATGTTTTTCTGCTTGTTCGATGTGTTCGAGGTGGGACTTTTATTTTGACGGTGCTGAGAGAGCAGCGTTTGAGTGCTCACACTCCCTCTCTTTTTCGTCATTGTCATTAACAGTTCTGTCTAATAAGAATAGAAGTCGGTCTAATAATCAGATAGAACGTTTAAACAAAGTAATTAAGGTATACAGATTGTATTATAACGATTGCTTTAATATTTGGCCTATTAGTAATAGGAAAGCAAACATTATACTTTCTCGTTTGCCGTCAGCATTAAGCAAATATGCATTTATATAATTTAAACAAGTCTTTGAATGACTAATGAACTTTTAATTTTACAAACCTTGCAAACTAAGTTGAATCCAGTTCTGAGATCTTGTGTATGTGAATCCAGCATGATCACGTGTTCTCCGTGTAATGGTCAGACCGTGTTAATTGAATGCTTTAAGCTTGTGATTTAAAATTATACTGTGCTTTATGCATTCGCCCACTGTCATATTCATGTCATTTTCACTGTGTGCTGTATGCAAAATAAGGCTTACCCCAGCTATATTTGAAAAATACGATTCTCAATGCAGATAAACTTCCCAGAATACTGAGTGCCCTGTTGATTACAGGGTTTACTTTTTAAGCATATTTGTATTAAATATTCATTTGTGAAAAATACTGTCATCTAAAGTATAAGGATGTTTCTTTTACACATTTATTTATTTTATACATTTTGTGTCAATACATTGTCAAATTATTTCAAACTTCTTAAATATGAATAATAATAATAATAATAATAATAAATAATATTGGCTGTCGGCCCCCTTGTTTTCCAAGATATCGGCATTGGCTGTCAAAAGGCACATATCGGTCGACCACTACTTTTGAGTAAACACACACACACACACACACACACACACACACACAGGCTCTGATGATTGTGTGCAGACAGACCTGGTTCGTGGATCATATAATGCACCCATCCGAGCGACTGCTGCACGCCCAGCCTCCTCCACTCATCCTCCGTCATCAGGTGGGATTTGGGCACTTGTTTGGCTAGTTCTCGCGGTAAGACCACGTGTCTGCCATCACAAATGACAACCAACAATATTTCACTGCATTTTTCAATCAGAGATGAATGTGATGCTAAGCGATGACGTCACTACACAAAAAGCACATGGGAGGAAATCCAACCATTAGTTTTGAATTCACGTCGAAACATGCCTCTAGTAGGAACAAATAGATTAATAACAATACTAAGCAATTCGTATAGATGTAATGTTAGGACTAAACGAGTGACGTTTAAACAGATAAACAAACAAGCACGCCGCATCGAGGCCTAAGTCCTCCTCGTTTTTCATCTTACCGGTATTCATAAAGATCATCTGTGTATTTATCCGAGTAGTAGATCTGTTTATGAGCCATTGTAGATTGTTAAATGAAGTCGGGTATGACAAAATTTAGATGTATTGATCCGTGAAAGAAGGATTCGATCAAACTCACTCTCTAAACTTGAACGAATTTAACCGATACAGTTTAGATTTTGAACCCGCGATTCAACCGGAGCCGCCGCTTCTGATTGGTTGGCCGTGGTCATGTGACTGGAGGCAGCGTGGGCACGTCGGGGCGGAGAAAAGCGCGGTTGGAAAAGTATATGCGTCTGTAAATACCATGGTAAATACTAATATAATAATGTATTTTTGCCTCAGAAAAATGCTCAAGGTAAAGTGTGAAACGTTACTGCTCCTTTGTCAAGCTCTTTTGATCCACGCTCGATGGTTTGCTCATCATTTGAGAGCTTTTAGTAACCCTTAAAAAGTATAACCGTAAGAAAACAATGTTTGATTTGATTTTAGCGGTTTTATTTTTATTCTTTAATGATTAGAATTAATTTTTTATTACATGAAAATCTGTCATTGCTTAACGTTTGCAAACAGTTTTCCCCAAACTAAAAATAAACAAATAAAATCGTATGAAATGCATTATATTCGTTTTAAAAACAGAATTAAAGAAAATTATGTAATTCATTCAATATTCAAAAAATATTCTTGTCAAAAAATAAATAAAATAAAATAATAAGCAGTAATTTTAGCTTCAAAATGGTAATTTAAATTGGTGAAAATGTCCACTTTGTCCACTTTCCTTAATCAAAAATCTTTATAAATGTACTTATTATGTCAACTACTACTAAACAATTAAATAAACTCAAAGACTTACACATTAAAAGTGCACTTGGTTTGAGATGTGCACTGATGCATAATATATCATCATCTTCTATACTAAATGCATGAGAATTTAAAAACACACAAAAAACATGACCCATCATAATCAGTTTTGTTCATGAGTCAAGTATAGTGACTCATCCTCAGGTATTTGCATCATAGATTGTTTGCACAAAAACAAATGCTGATCTTATGTAGTGGTATCCTAGTAACACCTGAATTCATTCTTCCTGCAAGTGCATGTAGTGGCATGTAGTGTACACTTAAATACACCGGAAAACACTCGCTGGCACCAGCCAATGGCATCTGCCGGATGTGAGCTGCCAGTCATTAAAGCCGGCCCCCTCACCTCATTCCTGTTGCTATGCTGTCTTTGAAACTATGGTTACAGTAAAGGTTCCTGTAGGCAGCGTCTCTCTCTCTTACCGCATGTGTCTGGATGCAGTCAAAACGTTTACGCTGTTAAATGCAGTGTTGAAATGTAATGCATATTAATTCTTTATTCTGTATTTACATGTTTTATACAGTATGTAGACATTCATTCGAATCTTTTAGGGTCCTTAAGTTCCACATCACAAAAATAGTCTATTGTAAATCTGCAGTTTTAGTTAAACAAATGCTTTTAGGATGCTAAACCTCACTGTTGGTCAACTGGAATAAAATTTGTCTTGTTTGAGCAACAATACCTCATATGGCGACTGCACAGTTAGTCAGATTTCTAATCGTGATTACAATTATGGATGCTAAAATTACGTTATCGTTTAAAAAAACGCCAATTAGTCATTTAAAATCCACTTATGTTATTCTGCATGCTCAATATCTTTTCTTTCTACAGGTTATCTTACCTTATAACATTATAATATGCATATCATTTTAAATTTTTTATTTAAAGAAGAAAACAATGCACTGTATTATTTATATTTGAGGCTTAGTAGAAAGGATTTTTTTTTTTCAGTTTCTCACCTTGTTTATTTTAATCTAAAAATATTGCCATGCAGTTGCTTCAAACAATGGTATAAACCTCAATCAATGTACATTTTGATAATCATAAGTAATATTTGCAATTACAATTTAAAGGGAATAATCAACAATTATGATATTTTTTGTCGTAATCATGCAGCCGTACTCATGTGTCCCAACAGACATGTGATCATGTGATGTGATTTTTGGACTTGGACAAGGAAAGACGTCTGAGTTATTTCTCTCTCTCTGTTTCTTTCTCTCTCTCTCTCTCTCTCTCTCTGTCTCTCTCTGTCTCTCTCTGTCTCTCTGTCTCTCTCTGTCTCACTCTCTCTCTCTGTCTCTGTCTCTCTCTCTCTCTCTCTCTCTCTCTCTCTCCCATTTTTAATACTTCCTGCTGTTTTAATGAGCATGTGTGTAGGAGTGAACCCGACACACTTCAGTCACGACTATGAAAATCACACACACACACACACTCACACACACACACACACACACACACACACACAGTCCGCCACCCACTAACTCAGTTCTCACTATGCGTATAAATATACACATATAGAGCATATAATGCGTAATTCATACATTTACAGTGAAAAAGTTAGATTTCTTGTAGCCTATGTTTGTAACAGGTTTTCTGTGTTTTTCTTGTTTTAGGTGTGTTATGAAAGGAAGATGAACCTGATGAACTCTTTTCCACGGTGAGTAAACTGCGTGAGAAGAGCTGTAGTGTTAGATAGAGAGAAATCCTGAGCCAGATGAATGCCACTGAAGCTTATTAATTATTGATCAGATTTTTATATTGAATTTTAAAAGTCAGTGTGAATTATTTTGACCCTGTTAACTTTATGGTTTTATTATTATTATTAGTTCATATTATTCCAACAAATCTTTTATGTGCCTTCATTCTGGTATGTAATAGCTAATTTGTATAAAATTTTTTGCTTAATTTCCTTAAATAAATCAGATTATGGCAAAATGATAAATAAAATGGGCTGCAAATAACATTTCATGTTGACTTCAAAAGATACATTGCAAGTTTTACAGTTTTGTGGATTTTTTTTCATCGTCTGGACAATAAAACGGGTGAAAAAAACAAAGATTGAAGAATGTAATAACCTAACAACTACACACCATCACAATAAAACATGCAGAACACCAGAAACTGTATAGCTATCACCTATCGACCACTAACAGCACCTTTGCATCCTGGTGGTGACTTTTACAACAAGAATCACCGCTGAAATTTTCCTCAAGAAATGCACTAATATAGTTCCTTTTGTTTATTTTTTGCTGCCTGTTTTAAATTTCCAGATCAACATACTGCAAGCGAACTGCTCAGCTGTGCCGAGCGCATCATATGATTCAGTTCAGTCTATGTTCTTTGTTCAGCCTTCATTCATATAAATGTGCACTCGGGAGGGGCCAGTTTATCAGCATCGATGTTCTCTTCTGAAAAAGGCTGTGAGTCTCACCAAGACGTGTTTCAGAAGCAGGTTGCGTTCTTTCAAGGTGTTCAGAAGCGATGCAGGCAGCTATAGCAGCGCTGTCAGGTGAGAATGGTTTCTCCCATCACCTGTGCTTCAAGTGGTTTGGTCCACTATTCAGCCAGCCTACCCTGAATGAGTCACCCTGCTCTTCCCTGATTGGGCAGTCGGGATCCATCCCGAGGGATTGCCGTGCAGAAAGCTGCCGAGGCCTGACTTCATTCACAGAAACGTCGTATGCCCGTCTGCCTTTCCATTCACAGCCAGCCTGAATCATTTTTGTCCAGCATACTCTCTTCCTCTCCTCAGCATCTCTTTTCTGCATCTCTGTGACGAAAACAAGCGAGGGGCACTTTTAACGCTTTGTCTCAGCGGAGAAGACAAACCCTTGCTCCCTTTCTCTCTCTCTCTCTCTCTCTCTGTCTTTTCTTCTTTTTTTTCAGTTTGCAGGCAGGAAAGCAAGACTCTGGGAGGGACTGCAGTGCGTTAGCCGCAGCGGTACAGGAAGCTTGTGAATGACTGCCGCTTCCCTGTCATGAGCTCATCTGGATATTTTACATGAATGGCTTATTTTTGCTGCATTGATGTCGTGGGCTTCTTCCTGTCGGCAGCTTTTTAATGGTGCATCTGACATCACTATTTACGGCCGTATCCCATCTGAATCCGGATGGCGTTGTAGTGAGATAGAATCTCGACGTTGTGTGTTTAAAAGGGATGTTTAATTATTCAACAAAGCTTCTTTTACCTTCTGAAGTGGGGGATATTTGAGTGCTGGCGTGGATGGATTTATCCCGACGTTTTGTAGTACGTAAGGAAGAACAAATGTGACCAACAAAGAGATAAAGCTGTTTCGGTCTTGTGGTTTAAATTTGAGCATGTTTTAAACTTGCCGTTAACAATGGCGATGCATAAGCGAGGTAGAACTAACCAGATTGATGCGGTTGCGAGCGAAAGGTGAACGCTTTCAAATATTTCACGTCATTTTGATAGATTATAATTTCTCAATCAATGGCTGGTCATGCAACTCACATTTTCATTGGAGAGCCTTGCTTCTGAATTCAAGTAAAACTGAGATTGCATGTGCGGAAAATTAGCAATCGCAATGCACGGCGACTCAAGTTTCTTTCTGTGGCGTATGTGTGATCAGACGACGCGGTATTGCACTCTATGCATTGAATTATATCAGTAGACTGATTTTGATTCTAGGTAATTCTGACTGAGCTCAGATTTCACTACAGTGATCCTGTTTATCACATCTTTTCCGTTCTGTTTATCCGGACCGAATCAAAGACGCGTTTCTACGACAAGGGCGAATTTTGAGAATTGATTGGTTCTACCGAGCTGTTAGTGGGAGTTTTTTTTTTTTTTAACGGAAAGTGCTCTGCAGTGTTGAGTGAGTCTTTTGTTGAGAAGGGTCTCTCTCTCTCTCTCTCTCTCCGAGTGAGTCATGCATGTTCAGGGATCTGCCAGGATGCAGGGGAAGAGAGAGACATCTATTTACTAGAGCTCTGT
Organism: Carassius auratus; assembly: GCF_003368295.1. Classification (NCBI taxonomy): domain Eukaryota; kingdom Metazoa; phylum Chordata; class Actinopteri; order Cypriniformes; family Cyprinidae; genus Carassius; species Carassius auratus. The sequence continues at coordinate 23,110,891 of NC_039263.1, read as the reverse complement.
CTCTCTCTCTCTTTCCCATCTCTGGCTCTTTTTCTCTGTAGAGGAGCGACCTCGCGCTGCTTTTCTCTCTCGTTGTCCTCTGTCTCCATGGATTCCGCATTTTGTGGTTTATTTTTGGTCCTCGAGCTGCTGCGGCCAATGCCGCACGGCGTCGGATTTTCCTGACGGCCGCTCGCTCTCTTTCTTTGAACCCTCGAGGAAGCTTTCTCAGCTCCAGCATGCTAAAGATGTGGACAGTCAGCTGGGAGTTGGATGTGTCCGTTCGCGTGTAGGCTGGCACACCGAGGGGAATGCTTCACCGTGCTAAATACAACCGATTCCGGAATGAGTCAGTGACGTCCGTCGATGAGCTCCTGCACGGTCTCTCCATGAACGCCAAGGTCTCGGCCGTCCCGCCGTCGCCGCCCGTGGGCGACCCTCCGTACGCCCCACCAGCCGAGGTCTTGCCGCCCGATCCTGCTGAAGAGTCCGGCACATTGTGCACCCTCATCAGCAAAGTCTCCAATCTCAAATTTGCCAACTCCTCCGGACTGCTAGGCATCAAGGGCCTGCCGTCTGCCGTCAAGGACCTGGCCGTGTCCAAGCTCCAGGGAGGAGCAACAGGAGGTGTTTCCGGCAGCCCGGGCTCGTCTGCCCTCCCTGCGACCTCTGGAGCACCTCACGCCCCGCTGGAGCCCGGTTCGGCCAGCTCGGGGAAGAAAGGCAGGATGGAAGAATCTCAGCCTGGCGGAGAGGGCTGGGTCCTGGGAGGGACGGGTACCGCGGGCTGCGGCGGGCTGGTGAATAATCCTTCTCGTGGATGGCTGCACTCCAGCGAAAAGATTTCCGGACCTGGAGTGACGTATGTCGTTAAGGTAAGATCCAAATGCTTTCTGTCTTTTGCATTTCCCCTTGTTTGTTTTGCATCCATGTGGTGGTACAGAAAGGATTATGTGTACGATTTAGAATAATGCAGGTCACCAGTGACTCGAAACGTCGCGTTATGTTCACAAGTGACCATAAAAGCACAGAATGTCCCGCCACACGCAGTACCATGTTTACATGTCGTCTGTTACCTCTTGAGTCTTACATGCATGTGGAGGTGGGCGGTAAGAGGCGAATCAGATATTGTATTACAGTTAAAAAAAATAGGTGCAATGAATTAATACAGTATGAACTTAATAATCATGTTTGTTTGAATAAACTATAAAATTTAAAACAAGTAAATAGATATTTAATCTCATTGGATTTTTTTTCTTTGTTGTAACTTGATAGAAACAAATCAAAAGGATGATTATGCATAAACAGTGTTTGATATATTATAACACTTGTGTTAAAGACAAAAAAGGGAAATTAATATAATAAACACCTGGGATTCAACCAGGGTTATTATAGTACTAAACCAAACAGTACTTGAAATAAAATATTACACTTAAAAAGGCACCACATTTTCATTTAGTATAACTTGATCAAAATAAAACCGAAATAAAAACCCACGTAAACTATATTGCTAATATAAACTATAAAATAAAATAAAAAATATATATAGGCAAATTAAAAAGAAACTAAAAATGGCAAAAACACACAACTCAATGACTAAAACTAGCTAAAATTAAAACAAAAAAAAATAATAAAAATGTAAAGATTAAAACAAAAACACGAAAAATTAAAAAATAAAAACTAATTCGAAATATGAATAGTATCTCAGTGATACTAAAACAAAGCATCATGTAAATTTAATGAGGAAAGTTCTCAATCTACATTTTTCATATTCCTTATCGTTAAAATTAAAATCACATTGATTTCTATAGCTCTTTATACAATACAGATTGTTTCAAAACTGCTTCAAATTAAATAAGCAGGAAAATAATGTTGCAAAATTAGATGTAAACCAGCTATAAAGAAGATAACAGTATCATTATTCACCTCAATAACAGTGTTGATGTTGCATGTAAATAAAATAAAACAGTCCTGTACAACCATAGCTTTGCAACATAGCTTTATTTAATTAATTGTAAACAGAATAGCATTTTTGAACCATAACACAGCCTTGCATGCATGTGTATTTAAGAGACTTTGATTGTTCTTGTAATATAACTCAAGTTCAGTTATCCATCTCCTCTATGTACAATGTTATTGTGATATATTCTCTGCTTTCCTTAAATATCACAGACATAGTGGTTCAGTTCCGCTTATTTTTTACCTTTGCAGATTTGATCTAGTCAAATTAACTGCAAGTTTATCACATTAAAAGGGAAGTGCATGCAAATCACCTAACCACGTCGACCGGTCACCAGACCAGGGGGGTGTTGTTCTGTTACTGTATCGTCTCCGGGGATCATGACGTGTGCAGGACAGAGCAGTTATTCTTGTCCACATCTATATGCAAAGACAAACATGATAACTTCAACAGTCAAAAGATCAGTTTTGATTCGTGCATGCCATGTTTAGCATGCAATGTAGCACCTGCTTTCTGTGCATATGATTTAAAAGCATAAATATAATTACACATACAATGTGTATATATGTTGTTCATTAAGGATTTCCAGAAAACGTTTGAAACTCCGTAGTGCATGCACATTTGTCTTCTCTACATGCACTGTACAAATACATACACAACTGAATCCTATTAGGGTCATTTGCAGACATTTTTTAGATGTTTGTGCTTTAATAAGTGCATTTTAGTTCTGTTTTAGTAATGCATATTGATCATTGACCACAGATCTTGCGGTATCATGTATTTTAAGTGTGTTTACGATCATATAAGCATGTTCACAACCCCATTGAGCTAAAGGTGACTCGGATTCGTGCAGCATGAATCATACATTATCCCCTTCTAGCTTTTTTTCCTTCTGAATAGTCAGTTGTTGTAGAGGCAAAACACGAAGCGCCTGAACACGACTGAGTTAGATCGTGCAAAGCGGCATGCGATCGATGGGAACTAAACTGATGTGTTTTATTATCTGTGACCAAGCATTTAGCGTACAGAGAGTGACGAGAAAGAAAAGGACAGTATTTCTAGCTCCTTGTTTGAGGTTGGTGTGTTTTGGTAAGAGTTAGTTGGCCAAAGTTAGCGGCGTCTGTGCTAAACCCCTCTGGCGTAAATGTGTGTTATTCTTTACAGTTCACTTATTGAGTGACCCTGTGCATGAACACACACACACACACACACACACTACGCTCCATTTCACTAAAAGGACAGCTGCTGACATTGACTGCTTTTCAAACACACGTGACCATCGTTCAAACAGACTACAGACATTAGATCCAGCCCTTGCTTGATTAGGTTTAAGTGAAAATCTGTACATATAATATATTGTTTGTTTTTTATTAAAAGCTATAATGCACTTAGGTTATATTATGTTGTTCATATTTTGAATGAAACTTGCAAAGCTTTTGCATTTTCATACTTTTGTCGAGTTTTGGGGCCTTAGTTTGATTGGGAAATTTTTTACATTTCTGTCATTTATTTAAAATTATTTTACTGTCTTTGACATTTTGTATTGACATTAAAGTTACGAAAAAAGTTTATTAAATGAAATAATATTGCAAAAAATATATTTAATGTTACAATATAAATTATTTGATTACATTTTCTGTCGTTTATTTAAATTGATTTTACTGTCTAATTATCTTGCCATTTTACTGTCAGCTTCTAAAAACCTTTAGGTGTAATAAAAGAATATATATATATATATATATATATATATATATTAGGGGTGTAACGATACGCGTATTCGTATTGAACCGTTCGGTACGACGCTTTCGGTTCGGTACGCGGTACACATTATGTATACCGAACGGTTCGTTGGAGTAATTAATTATATTTGAAAAAAAAAAAAAAAGAGAGAGAAAGAAATATAATGATATGCGTTCAACAAGGTAGCCCAATAACCCAAACAACGTAACAGGCAACGCCCCTGACACTCCCGAAGAAGAAAAAAACACCATCTTATATGTTTATGTTAGGCTACTCAGCAGGCGCTCGCTCACTCAGTACGCGCTGAAGGCTCGTTGCAAAATAGCCAATGCGTTTAACAGACTAGAAATGAGAAGATCCTCCAATAACCAACAGGTCTGGTGTTTGGGTGCACTTTGGATTCCCTTTAAGCTATAATGGTGATGGCAAGAGAGTGGTGGATTAAAAAAACAACGGTATGTCGCATCTGCAACATGACAGGGTACACCAGCGGGATTACAAAAAAAAAAAAAAAAAAACAGCGGGAATATCTGGGATATATGCGTCAGTACTATCTGGGAAAAGACGAAAAAAAGGAGAAACATGCACGCAGCAAACTATCCCTGCAGCATTTCGACACTATAGCTTACAGGGAATCCAACCCAAACACCAGACCTGTTGGTTATTTTAGGATCTTATATTTCTGGTCTGTTAAATGCATTCGACATTTTGCAACGAGCCTTCAGCGCGTGCTGAGTGAGCGAGCGCCTTAGGGGCCGTTCACATATCGTGCCTAAAAACGCGTGGAAAACGCTAAGCGCGTCTTTCTCCTCCTTTCCAAAGCGCTCGGGCAGAAGCGCTCATGAGGCGTCTGTCTTTGCTAAGCAACAATGACGTGCTCTCTCCATGAGACGCGGAAATTTCAGCGAAGGATAAATGGATTTGCAGCTCTAAAAATCGCTTGCAGTAGCTCTGCTACTGAATTTATTTCAAAATTGCAATCCATATACAACTATGATCAGCTGATCCTTCATCTTGGCTGAGCTCTCAACGTTGTTACGGGAAAGGATGAAGCTGATTGGTTAGTTCTTGTCACATGACCCGCGGTGCGCTTGCGGCATTCTGAAAAGTTGAGATGTTTTTACATTTTGCTGTATCTAAAACGTATCGAACCGAACCGAACCGAACCGTGACATCAGTGTATCGTATCGAACCGAACCGTGAATTTTGTGAACCGTTACACCCCTAATATATATATATATATATATATATATATATATATATATATATATATATATATATATATATATATCCTTATTAAAAGTGATACTAAAACACATTTTAAGTGTAATATTAAGACATGTGCATTGTGCAATAAAGAAATATTCCAAATATGATATGTAAATAAATATGTAAATGTTTTTGAAGTATACTTGATATATATATATATATATATATATATATATCTACTAGGGAATTTGACTAATATTTCACTTTATTTAGTAGCTACTTACTTGCAGTGACAATATTTTTTTTAATCCCATACATTAAATTATGTTCCAAAATATATATTTAATGTTAAAAAATATGTTCAAGTACTTGCTTTTCTGTCATTTATTTAAAGTTATTTACTTTTCTGACCATTTTACTGTGTTTTGATGAACATGACATTTTACTGTATGTTGCTGAAAACCTATAGGTGTCCAAAAATATTGAAATAAACATTTAATGTTAAAATGTATTTATTTATATTTCTGTAATTTTTTATTTGACGTTTTACTATGCTTTGTTATGCGCATTTCCTTGCAGTGACAAACATTATTATTATTATTTTTTTTGCTGAAAAACTATATTTATGTCATTATCTATATTATAATTATTATTATTATTTGCGTTATGCTTACACACAGAAACAAACTTAATTTTGTCTATTACAATCAGTCAATAAGCTCAAAGTCTCTCCATCATTATTTTCCAAAGCATTGCATTGACTCATCGTCCGCTTCTGGCCTCGTTTCCTTTCTGCGCTTTGAGTCGTACACCAGAGTTCATTTGGGCAATAGAGACGAGGCAGTGAGGAGACCATTTTCCATAAATCACTGGAGTAAACTTAACTAATCAGCATTAGCTGTCTTACTGGAAGAATGTGGTGCGGACGGTGGGTTCGTGGGTCCTCAGGTGGGTTACTGCAGGTGACTCATTCATGAAGTCAAGGAAAGCTGTAGTGAGACTCTGAATGAGTGAGTCATGCAGCGCTGAGACATCAGTGAGGTGAGAGGCTAAATAAAGCAGATGTGTTGATGTGTGATGTCACGCTTCATGGATGAGGTCATCGGCCGGAGAGGAAGTGACACTGTTCTCCACCAATGCCTCATGCGTAGGTCGCAAGTGTGTTTACTGTAGGGCTCCATAATGTTGGAGAAAAACTCATATTGTGATATATATATATTGTGTTTAATGCTTTAGTTCACGAAGGGTCGGGATTTTGAGCCTTTTATAGGTTTTTTTTTTTTTTTTGCTTTTGTAATCATTTTTTTTTTTGATACTTTCTTAAATAGTTAATTTAGGGTGAGTGTTTTGAGCTTTTTTAAAATATGAAAGAATACGAGTTTAATCCTTAAATCTACATTTTTTCAGTGTCAAAATGTTTGTGTGCTTTCGTAGTTAATCATTTTTGTTTTATTTTAGCATAAATGACAGACTCATTTCACGCTGAAATAAAACAAATAACAACATCCATCCACTCCTACCGAAAAAAAGTGAGTTTATGTGAAAATACATTTTGATTTGGTCGGAAACTGTTTTAGACCAAATCACACCTGAAATTACACCATGATTTTGAATTACTTTGTTGTTTTTCTGAAGAAATGTTTAATTTTGTGTCTGCATATATGTGCGATTAATGTGTTTTCTGTGTGGATGTGTGTGTGTGTGTGTCTAAAAGTGTGGGAGTGTAGACAAGCAGATTAAAGAATTAACAAAATAGTTCACCCCAGAAAATGAAGACACTTTTATTAATTAATTTTAATCACACAATGAGCTATAACATTATCTTGTTTTGAAGAAAAGATGATTATGAGCTGTTCTAATCGCATTTCTGCCCTTGTTTTTCAGTATTTGGGCTGCATTGAAGTTCTCCGGTCCATGAGATCCCTGGACTTCACCACACGATCACAAATCACACGGTAATACAAATTCAAAACCTTTTAATGTTATTTTGTGCAAGGATTTTATTTTGTGAGAAATATTAGCTGAAATAGCATGCACAGATGCACACTTCCCATCATAATGGTTAATTTGGTAATATTTTAGTGTATTGCAAAGTACTATTAATGTATTACAAATTAGTGTTTAGTTTTATGTGGATTGGGGTTCAGTTATGCTTTCCATCCAATACAAAAAAAAAAGTTATTTAATATTTTAGGTATATTTTTAAATTATATTTATCTAAACGTAAAATCTTTTATTATTTTATGTATATTATTGTACATATTATTAATAAATTTTAAATAAATTCAAATAAATCGTAGTGTAGTTTGCTTCATCTGTTGCTAAATATATTTTATGTAGAATTATAAAATAGAAATTAGAGAGAAATAGAGATTAAATTAGTGTTTTACCAACTCTGAGTGCAAATATAAATTAATGTTATTAATAATTACAAAAGAAAAATATTTAATTATCCGGCCCCTATTTTTCCTAGGTTGTTATTTTATTTAACAATTTATAAATGTATTATTAAATAAAATTAATTAAAACAAAAAAACAGATAATTCTGTTTGTTTGTTTGTTTATTTTTTATATAATTATTTATAGACATAAAAAGGGCACATATAATTGTATTTATGTTCCTTTACATTCCATTTGTATTAAATTATATTTATTTATTTGTTTGTTTGTTTTTGTGACTTTAAAACAAAGCCTTAAGTACTTGATTCATTTACTTATTTTTGTGAACTAAATGAACCAATTCACTAAATTAAATCAACTTTACAAACAGGGAGAGAGTGATTCAGATGTTGTTTTCTCTGTTATATGTTTGTATATTTATAAATATTTATGTTTGTCTAGTTTTGGCACTTTTATGTTTTTCTTGATTTGAATCCGCAGTCAAGCTCTGATTTATTGTTGCTAAAAGGAGCGCGTGAGAAGTGAATGTGTGCTGATGAGTCATTGCGTAACATCAGATCGGATCCCAGCGGACGCCGCTTGTTTATTGAACGCTAGGCTGTGTGGGCCGCTAGCATTAGCAGCGCTGGAGATGACATGTCATATCCTCTTTTCTGCCTGACTTCCTGCTGTAGTGACACAAAGATGTGTCCAGAAACTGAGCTTGAATGCTGAACGGTCAACAGGTTTATCTGTATTACACCACATTGTGTAAAACATTAAAAGTCGATCAAAATCGATGTGTCGAGAACGTGTTATATTTGATCCTGCTTTGAGGAGCATTCATTTTTATATTTTAAAATGATTTCAATTGCATTTTTACATTACTGTGATTTTTTTAATTCCCAATTATTACTGTAAAGATAAAAAAAAATAGAATTGGTTGCATTGCATTTATGCTTAATTATGCTTTAATAAATGCACTACAATAATGAGCGTCTAATGAAAATCAGCATCAATGAGATTAATGAGAATTATCTAAAAGCATGAACAGAAAATACTGATGTTTTAATAATTTTGGATGTATATGTATGTATATGAAAAATATAATGATCTGCACTCATTTTTCTTAATTTTTACGTGTATGTTTTGTATGGTATAAGTATATTTAAGCTAATGTTATTGCTTATATTTATTAATATCAACCTTCGGCAACCCTGTTCTCTGGATATTGCCATGAATGTTAAAAAATGTGATTATCTTTGGAAACTGATCAAATGGATCCCTTTGTTTCCACTGTTTTCACACAGCATCTTGACAGTTTGCTGGCTTCTGTCCTTCAGAATTACTCATGTCTTCATATTTTTGTCATTTCTCTCGGCAGGGAGGCGATCAGTCTGGTGTGTGAATCTGTCCCTGGTGCCAAAGGAGCTCTGCGCAAGAGAAAGGTACAGTGTGTGCAAACATCTTAAAGCAAATAATAAATGCATTTGAACATAAACTTGTTATATTGCAATGCATTAAGCTTTGAAAAGTCTTAAAAGTACAAAATAAAGCCTTGTAAAGTTGGAAACCAAAAACTAAACGCATTTGTTATAAGCATTTTGGCTCATTTAAAAAATGCTTTCAGCTAGAGTTAATAACATTTTTGTGCTTTAAGATAAAATAAAAGTGAAGTGGTTTAATATAAAATTATATTCTTATAATTGCAGGATAATATAATTATTCACAACATCCTTAAACTTTATTTGAGGAACATGATTTTGGATTATTCAGTTCAGGACAGAAATGAGAGATAAGTTCAAATGAAAGTGCTACAAATTAAATATAAATATAATAAGTCTTAATAAACTATTAAATAAAATATTTTAATATAAAATTAAATTATTCAGAATATATTTAATCAGATAGAATTGATAAAAAAAAAAGATTTACTTATTTTTAAGCCAACTTTTCTCATTTTTGTTTAGTTTGACTCTAAGTGCTTAAATAACTAAACCTGAAACTGAAAATAACAAATAACAAATTGGAATACAATTTAATTAATAAAACAGAACTAAATTACTAAAACATTAACACAAATTATGAAAATACCTCAAAATATAACAATAAAAACAAATTTTAAATATTAATAAAAACTATAATGGCATATCAGTGATACTAAAATAGCATTGCTTTGAGCTAAGAGTAAGAGTGTAGTACTCTGATCTCATACATTTTACCATTTTTAAATCCAATCCACAGACTTCTGCATATCTTCCCTAAAAAAATCAGGAAATGTGAAAAAGTCTGCAGATTTGTCTTAGCCTCAGCAATTATTATTTTCCATGAAAACTGACCGGTTTCTAAAAAACAGTGTGAATGAAGGAAACTGAATTACATTGAATTTAATTTAAAAACACCAGAGACGAGCAGAGATAGAGAGAGTTATAGATTATGGCACATGACAACAGGAAGTGGTCAGAGGTGGAGGTTATAGATGCAGATGCAGACATATAAGACGGAAAAGGAGAAATAAATAAGGAATAGACTAAAAGAGGAGCATCCGAAGGTTTGGAGTGAGATAAAGATGGTTAGAGATCAAATAAAGGCTGGAGAAATGGAAATTGTGTGCTGCAATGTGTGTGTGTGTGTGTGTGTGGGCATAGTGTTAGCATGGTGACTCATTCTGTACTGAGCAGCAGTAATCAGCCCTCCTGCCTCCTGCTGTGTGTGTGTGTGTGTGTGTGTGTGTGTGTGTGTGTGTGTGTGTGTGTGTGTGTGTGTGTGTGTGTGTGTGTGTGTGTGTGTGTGATGCAGGTTTGCAGCCGTGGAAAGGGACGTGTGCGTGTGGATTTTAGGAAAGCTTTAAAGCGTGCTGTGCCATGCCAAATGTCCCAATTCATTGACGCAACATTGGATCGATTTAGCAAACAAACACAGAATGATGCATTGCATGCATGATTTTTATTTTATGAATGCTCTTCTATTTTGTAATATGAATGAAGACTGGACTGGAGTGATTTGAATTTCAGCTTCATTTTAGTGTGTTTGGCAAACGCTGCATTTTAATTGGAAACACGTTTACAGCTAAATAAATTTGTAAAATAATAATAATACAAATTAATCTCAGTATAAGGAAAATAATAAAAATAATTTAGAACATATTTAATCTATGTTTGTGGAACATTATTTTGGATTGATGTTCAGTGCAAGACAAGAATTTGTCAAATGGATTAAAGTAACAATACTACAAATGAAATATCAATGTAATAGAATTAATCAAATATAAAATTTGATATAAAGAAAAAATAAAATAATTATTCAGGAAATATTTAATCTTTATTTGTGGAATATTATTTTGTTCTGATTTCACGGTTGACTGCTTCTATTCAATTTTCCAGGACAACAATTTGTAAAATAAATTATAAATAAAATTATAAAACTACAAATTAAACATATTTATAATAAGAATTAAAAAAGGTATTAAAAAAATATTAAAAATATGAGAAAATAAAATTGCACAATTATTTAGAACATATTTTATCTTTATTTGCGGAAACATGATTTTGGATCACTGTGGATGAAGCTACATTTCAATGCAGGATAATTATTATTATTTTTTTTTAGAAATTAAAATAACAGTGCTGCAATAATATAATAAGAATTAGTGAAATCCAAAAACAAACTTATCAATTTATCTTAATTTGTGGAACATGATTTTATGTGGATGAATCTACGATGTGGATGCAGAACAAATAATAATCAAGCAGTCTAAGAAATAAGCAATCATCAGATTTGGCTAGCTTTATTATTTTATATAAGAATGAAGATGAAAACATGAGCCTGTGGTGCTCTCTTTCAGCCTCCCTCCAAACTCCTCTCCAGTATTCTGGGCAAGAGTAACCTGCAGTTTGCTGGGATGAGTATCAACCTCAACATCTCCACCAGCAGTTTGAACCTGATGACACCCGACTCCAAACAGGTCCAGGAACACACACTGCCCTCCTCTCATTCTCAGGATGCAGTGTTCTCTTACAGATGAATGATGCTCCTTCCTGTTTCCACAGATAATCGCCAATCATCACATGCAGTCCATATCCTTTGCCTCCGGAGGAGATCCTGTAAGACTTTACAACATCACACCCATGATTCATTCAGTCTCACCACACTTTACGGCAAATTAAGCTGTTTAAAACGTCATATCCAGAAGAACGACTTCAGCGTTTCTGTTAATAAAGGACAGAGCCATTACTAATTTGTTTTAGTGGTATTTTATCTTATTTGTAATGCAGTGCTAGTTAGCTTTTAGTGATTATTTACCACCTTTATTTTCACTAAATAAGCTACTGTACCTTTAAGACTTGTGTTCATAAATTACTTTATTATTGGCTAGTTTCTACATGTTTTTTATCAGGTTGCTGAATATTAAATCGATGTTAGTATGTAAATATGGATGGTCATATGCTAATAAGAGCATAGGTGTGATGCCACAATCATGACAGTTTCACAAATTAGTAACTCAGTAGATTTATTTCTCAGCCGGTTTTGGTCATATTTACCAAGGGTACTGATATTAGTGTAAATCATGACATCATCATGTTCTGGGCTTTTGATGTGTAAATGTGGGCGGTCATATGTTAATGAGCTCACAGATGTGATGTCATCGTAATTTTGAAAATGGGTCCGTTTTGCAATTTTTAATATGTAAATGTGGGCAGTCATGTGTTAATGAGCTGATGGTTGTGGTGTAAAAATATTTACATTTCATGAATAAGTTATATTTGCAGTTTTTAATGTGTAAATGTGGGTGGTCATATGTTAATGAGCTCATCGAGTTGATGTCATAATGACAATTTCATATATTAGTCATTGTTTTGATTGTGATTTCATGAATGTGTGTATGTGTGTGTGTGTGTGTGTAATTGTCATAATAATGACATGTTCTGGTCTTTCAATATTAATGTGTGGACGTATATGTTAATGAGCTCATAGATGTGATGTCATCATGATCGTTGACAGATTAGTCATTTTTGTAATCCAATTTCAATAAACAGAAGATGAGTTGTGAGTTTCTAAGTGCGTAATACATCTCATTTCAAAAGAGCAAGAAATATCCTGTTTGCCGTTATGTGACAGCTTTAAAGAGACGTGCTCATGAAAGCACGTAGAAGTGGAATCAGCTCAGTTTAGCTTTGAATCATTGTCTGTGTCTTCTGTCAACAGGACACCACTGATTACGTCGCTTACGTGGCAAAAGATCCTGTTAACCGGAGAGGTATTACTCCCATCTTTTTCTCTGTTGCATGCTATGATGATTTGCGTATAATTGTTTTATGTTAAATCACTTTACAACTGTAAGTAATCCTTTCTTATGTTGACTTCTTATGGTAATAGTTCACCCAAAAATGACATTCGCTAATATTTCCTCACCCTCAGGTCATCCAAGATATGGATGAGTTTGTTTCTTTATCAGATTTGGAGAAACATAGCATTGTATCACTTGCTCACCAATGCAAGTGAATGGGTGCCGTCAGAATGAGAGTCCAAACAGCTGATAAAAACATCACAATAATCATCAAAAGTCCATCTCCTGTTGTCTCTCACATCAAAATCCAGCCACATATTTGTGAAGAAACTGTTTTGGATTGTTTTATCAATAATATGCAAAGAGAAATAGTTTTTGAGTCAATAATGATGGATTAGTTTCTTACTGCAAACATGGAGCTTTTCTCTTCACAAGACATTAACTGATGGACTGGGGTGCTGTGGATTACTTGTAAATCATTGTGATGTTTTTTTCAGCGCTTTGGACTCTCATTCTCACGGCACCCATTCACTACAAAACAAAATAACTATTCCTTCAAGACACTAACACAGTGACTATGAAAACATTACAGGGCCTGTAACTAATTTCTCTGCAGAACAACCAGAACATGTGTTTGGTGGATGCTGCAGAACTGAGGCTGTTCTTGTTGCTCAACCACAGTTTTAGCTGTAAGGCTCCCGAGGGCCAGTTTACTGTGTTTACCACGCTGGGCCGTCCTGTAACGCACTTTCACAAACAAGCGTGATTGATCAGTCCACCACAGCCACTGCATTTAGCATCAAACAATCAATTTCTGTGGCTGTTGTATCTCCGTCTCTTTTCATTTCATGGATCTTTTAACTTCCTGTCGGCGCAGAGGCCACGTTTTAAAACTCTCGCTGTACTTTCTAATGCATTTTTGATGTTGTCAGAGGAAGGATCTCGTAATGAACACTTTATAGCGGAGTGAGTCAGCGAATCGACATCCGTTCCCCATCTGCTGATATCTAATACTTCAGCAAGCATGCATGTCTTATGGTTGCATGCATGTCAGATTTATTGCTGCTGCATTTTTGTTTCATGTGTTTGACTGATAAATCACAGTTCATCCTAAATATACAATTTATTTAGAGAAATAGACTTTACTTACTTTGCTAAATTTCTTAAAATATGTGACCCTGCACCACAAAAACACTGATGCATGGTTTGTTAGGATAGCTGAGATACAACTATTTGAGAATCTGAGTGTGCAAAAAAAAAAAAAAAAAAATATTGAGAAAATCGCCTTTTAAAATGGTCTGATTTAAGTCTTTAGCAATGCATATTACTAATATATTTATAGTAGGACATTTACAAAATGTCTTCATGGAACACAATCTTTACCTAATATCCTGGTGTTTTTGACATAAAAGAAAAATGTATAATTATGGCCCATACAATGTATTTTTGCATAAATTAAATGTGGATTATTATAGTTGACTAAAATTAAAACCATAAAAAAGACATTTTGTTACTTGAAATAAACTAACTGAAATAAAAAATATCTAATTTAATTTCAGCTTTAGTTGCACTTGCAGCTAATAAAATAAACTGAAATAACTGAAATAAAATGAATAAAATCTGTTTAATAATAAACTACTAAAAATGGCAAAAAAGCAACAAAGTTACTAAAATTGTATTTACAAATAAAAACAGGAAATATATATATAAAAGCATTTTTAAAATGAATAAAGAATTTAATAATACTAAAATAACACTGCAGTAACAAATGTATAGAAATATATAAATAGTACCATGATGTACAAAACCTTTACAATTTGAAAAACCTTTTATCATATTTCCACAGTAATGAGAATAAATTTTTTCCCAGACATGAAAATATCCAAATGATGTGTCATTAGTAACCCTTTTGAAATAATCAATAATATATACATTTTTTTATTTTGGAAAGGTGTGTGAAAAAATGTGTTTTACGTTCGGTCACAATTGTGACTGGTGGGATAATGTGTGTACTGAAATAACATATTCCTGCGGTCATAAAAATGATTAGATATCTAGATAGCTATTTTAAACTGTTTGATCACATTCTAGGGTTATTATTATGCATAAAAAACTTTTGCAACATTGATAGGAACACTGAGATTTAAAAAAAAAAGTTTACTTTTTTTGTAAAATATAACAGATCTTTTTTTTTGTATTATTAATTCTTAGAGTATTACAACATCATTATTGTAAATTTTTTGTAACCTTTGAATTTTGAATTTAGTGCAATATTCTGTCACTGAAACATTTTATTGTCATTTTCACTAGCAACTGCAATTAGATTTATATTGTATATCTAAGTTCACTGTTATCCCACTGGTCACTATTGTGACCATCAGCATGTTTACTCATACTATGACCGCACTCAACAAAACTAAATATATGTGAATGCATATATTAATACTAGACACTCTAAAGATAACGTGTACCAAACATCTTTGTAATATATTTATGCTAAGACACTTTACTAGCCTTTAGTTTTGGAGCTCTGATGCAGCCATCATCTTCTCAAGCGGCAAACAGGAAGTCAACTGCTCTGGTCATGTGACAATTTGCACTAATCACGTGAACATGCACATATTTAATTGAGACCCTTTAATTTTTTTATAAATGAAAACCTTGTCCAATTGATCCTGACGTGTGCCGTGTTTTCTAGCCTGTCATATTGTGGAGTGCTCTGACGGTCTGGCTCAGGATGTGATCAGTACGATCGGTCAGGCGTTTGACCTGCGCTTTCAGATCTACCTGCAGTGTCCGTCCAGCAAACCCTCGTCCATGCACGACAGGTGAGTCCTCATCTACACCTTCAGGGGTCTGATCTGAGACCACTTCTGCCTCTCACTGTGTCCTGGCTTTAGGGGTATGAGTACTGACGAGCCCCCGTGGACGGAGGAAGGAGAGGAGTCGGCCGATCATCATTACTACAACAGCATTCCCGGAAAGATGCCGCCACCGGGAGGATTCATTGACACTAGATTGACCAATCAGACGCAAGACGGCTGCCAGGTCTGCCAATCGATAATCACTCGAGATCAGCTGCTTCTGCTAATGCAACTATTGAGTTTCTGTCAATATCTCTTGATGAATTGTGTTTTCGGTAAATAATGATAGTAAAGATCATCCTGTTATTCTGAGGTTTAGTAGTATCTACCGCTTTAGATACAGGAAATGAATCGAGAGAGAGGGAACAAAATAAATCTGATATTAACTGTGATGTTTGCTTACATTTTGTTACAATTCTATTTTTATTCTGTTTTGTCTATCTCAAAACCAATAGTGCAAAATACAGAACAATTCCAATATTTCCACCCCAACATATAGTATATATTTATTAAATTAAAATAATAAAATAAATATTACATTTTGTTATTATATTAAAATAAAAAATGCAACACAAATTTCAAATTTTCCATATAATACAAACATATAATGTTTAAAAAAAAATAAGATTAAATAAATAAATTTATATATATATATATATATATATATATATATATATATATATATATATATGTAAATTTACACATTATATTACGTTTTTTTTTATCAAAACAAACATTATATTGCAAATATTATATTTTTATATAATATTGAAACAAACACCTTTTCCACTCCAACATTTATAAGAATTCAATTAAAATGAGAGGTGTATATTACATTTTGTAACTGTCATGATTCTGCCCTCGTGTCCTTGATTTTTCCTAGTCTTGAGGCAGGATCATGACAGACCCATGTTTTGTGTACAAGCGCATGGCCTTGTCTTTGGGCCATGTGCTTGTGTTGTCTCGTTCCCTTGCCCCGCCCCCCTTGTTAACCTAGTCGTGTCTTGATTGTCCTATCTGTAACACCTGTCGTGTCTTGATTAGTACCCCTATTTAGATCTCCTAGTGTGCTCTGTCTTGCGTCGGTTCATTCTGTCAGGTATTGGTAAGGGAGGAACTCAGGTGCAGACAGGGATTCTCAAACAAAGGGTTTATTACAAAAAGGGGAAAACAAAACCCACGAGGGGGAAAACACGGAGCAAGGTAAAGACTAAATAACTAAAACAGGACTGGACTAACAAGATAAACAAGGACTCTAAATACTAACTATAAACAAACACTCACGGTAATACAAACACTTCTTGTGGAACAATCACAATCACAGGTACAATGAACCGACGCAAGACAGAGCACACTAGGAGATCTAAATAGGGGTACTAATCAAGACACGACAGGTGTTACAGATAGGACAATCAAGACACGACTAGGTTAACAAGGGGGGCGGGGCAAGGGAACGAGACAACACAAGCACATGGCCCAAAGACAAGGCCATGCGCTTGTACACAAAACATGGGTCTGTCATGATCCTGCCTCAAGACTAGGAAAAATCAAGGACACGAGGGCAGAATCATGACAGTAACAGTATCGAAAACAAAAACAACTTTCCCACAGTGTATAGAATGATTAAAATAAATAATATACTTAAAAGTAATATTTATTTGTTTATCATGTTGAAATAACACAAAAATGTACAATTCCAACTTTCCCATCCCAACATATATAGCTAAAATAGATTGATAGATAGATTTTAATTGGAGATAAATTAAACTGTGGCTTTAAAGGATTCATTGAGAGGACTTCCTGTAGTGTTTCCTGTCTGTTAGGACAGGGATGAGGAGGTGTTTCATTACTGTTGTTGATGACTCACATGTTGTCCACTCACAGGCGGCTGGAGTCGACCAGACGTACTACCAGGGCCGACCCATGTTCATCCAACAAGGTGCAATTCCTCTTTTTCTCCCTGCGTTTTCACATTTAGATGCCCAAAACACCTCATGTCAATAAAAAAAATAAAAATTCCGTCTGTGCCTTTCGTATAGGCTCCTGTGACATTTACAGTCTCCCTGAGGTCAAAGGTCAAGCCCCGAAGGCAGGAGAAGTGCCCACGTATGTGAACACGCAGCACATTGACACGCAGGTGCTAGCTGCCCTCCAGGGGGAGTCAGAGACGCTGTCTGATTCGGGCACGGGCGGGACAGCTAAAGACAGCCCGAGGAAGGACCTCTTTGACATGAGTAAGAGTTTAGAAATGCAGTTGTTTTACTTTTATTGTGCTTAAATGGTTAAAAACACATAAAGTTGCTAAATGCTGTCATGAAATGTTTTACTTGTATTAGGTTTTGCTGTGGTGCTAAAATATCCAAGAGCTGTGGGAATGTCAATGTTATGTAAAGTGTTGGCCTTGTTACAACCCTATTTGAAGCACCTGTAATTGTTTTATTAGTGTTTTTGATACATATAAAACTTGCTTGAAAACTAGATTAGATTAGATTAGAAGACTAGATTGTTGAAACTATTTTTCATCATCCTGTGTGGCCGCAGAAAAATAAAAGTGCCAACAGAGCATACAGTAAATGACACACCGAATACAAAAACCAGATGCATTGTGATAAAGCAACAAAACATATATCTCTTCAATGACATTTTGTCCAACAGAACATTTGACTTCTACTTCTGTGTCAGCTCCGCCCACAGTCAAATCTCATTGGTCCAAAACTCCACTCCTCATTAGAATATTAAATAACTTCTGTGTCACATCATTGTCAGCAGTTTTACTGTAGAAAGATGATAAATGTGAGGGAAAAATAACAATAGCACTTTAATTTATATATTAAATTAAATTCATTTAGCACTTTACACAAAACACATTGTGTTTCATCATGATGATAATGTTTACATCATCTTAATAGGCGCATCTAGCATATATACGGTTTGCATGTGATTGAAGTTGGACAAACCAACTTTATATCAATCTCTTAAACATGTTTTATTAAGCTGTGCTGGTTTAAGTTCCCTTAGGAAATAAAAATAAAAGTGCAATTAAAAAGAAAAAAATGATGATATAAATGATCAGCACGTTGTTTTCTCGTGCCATCAGAGCCGTTTGAGGATGCCATCATGACCCAGACTCCAGCATCAGAGCTGCATAAAGCGGCGTCTGTGGATAACTCCAGTCCTCTTCTGATGCGCGCGGCCGCTCTGAGAGCTCAGGAGGAGCTGGAGGACCAGACGTGGTACCACGGAGAGATGAGCCGCCGGCAGGCCGAGAAACTGCTGCTCCATGACGGAGACTTCCTGGTGCGGAAGAGCACCACAAACCCGGGCTCATACGTCCTGACGGGGATGCACCACGGCTTGGCCAAACACCTGCTCCTGGTCGATCCGGAGGGAACGGTGGGAACGGTTTTTAATGACTTGAGAGTGTAAATTGGAAAATTGGTATATATAGCATTTCTTAAACATTAAAAACCTACTCCGAGCATTGCTGAATATGAAGTGATTATAGCAATATCTAATTGCAAATGCAAACCATTCTTAACTCAGAATTTGCTAGTAATATTCAAAGATAATTACTTGAAGAAGAAATACTGAAACGTTGTTTTTTTCTTTGTTTTGAAAACTGTTCTTGTGTTGAAGTAAATATAGTAGGATTCTAATTCTTGAGAAGATGCTTCTATTTTAGGTTCTTTTGTACTTTGAAGTTGAGAGTAAAACAAGTGAAAAGTTGAAGATGAATTTGAGAGATTTGATCTTGTTCTCCAGCGGGATTTGAAATGTTGCATCATGAGCTTGAGTGGAAAAGAAGATCTGATGAATACAGAGTCACATGACCAGTGACACTTGTTGCTTATATTTGATTAGTCATGCTTAAATAGATTTTTTCTTATTTTTATGTGGTAACTTTATTTAAAAAAATTCCAAATCCTAAAACTGTTTGAATGAATTAAACACTATATTTCCAATGTGAATGTTTAGACTCGGGGGCCAGAAGATTTGGAAAAAAGTTTTTGAAAGAAGTCTCTTATACTAGAAAATCCAAAAAATACTGTAAAAATTGTTAAATATTAATACAACTTAAAATAGCCGTTTTTTATGTGAAAATATTTAAAACATAATTTATTTCTGTGATGCACATTTTTATCATTCCTCCAGTCTTCAGTGTCACATGATCTTCGGAAATCTTTCTTAAATCCTGATTTGTTATCTTCGTTAACTAAAACTAAAATTAAAACCATAAAAATTAAGTAATTATTATTATATCAGCTATTTTCAGCTATTTATTTTGCTTGTGTTTAGTTTATACTAAAACTTAATGAAACTATAAACATTAGAAACAAACTAATAAAACACCACAAAATTACTAAAAAACAGTGCAATTCAAATCTAATTCAAAATATTAACAAAAAACAAAATAGCAATAATATTATAAAAAATACTTGTAATTATAAAACTATTTATTTAAAAAATGTTATAGTAACTATAATTAAAACTAAAATAATCACATTTATATTAAAATAACTCTACTGCTCAATAAACATTTCTTATTATCAATGTTAAAAAAACAGTTTTTTTTTTTATGGAAACTGATACATTTGAAGGATTCTTTAACTCGTAGGAATTTTAAAAGAACAGCATTTATTTGAAATAAAAATAATTTGTAACATTATAAATGACTTTACTGCATCCTTGCTTAATAAAAGTATTGATTTATTCAGAAAAATCAATAAATCATACTGACCCCAAACTTTTTTTAAACGGTAATTCAGTCATGTGTGATTTAACTTTCCAAATCAACTCTATGTCTCCTCCAGGTCCGGACGAAAGATCACATATTCGAGAGCATAAGCCACCTGATTGGCCATCACCGTGACAACAACCTGCCGATCGTTTCGGCGGGAAGCGAACTGTGTTTGAAGCAGCCGGTGGACAGAAAACAGTGACGACAGCTGAACCTCTTTCACCAAAACAAACACCCCATCGGAGAACATGTGACGCTTGTCCGACTGCTTGACTGTGATGGCGTTTGTAGACGGACGATATCTAGAACCGACCGTTATTTTATCGCGCTGGTTGAGAATCTCTATTTTTGAAGAAGAAGAAGAAGAAGACGACGGCGGTGGGTTTTTCGGACCGTTTGAACGACCTCGGTCTCCAAGAGGGATGCGACGAAAACTAGATAAAGAGTATTTTAGAATAAAAAATAAAAAGTTTAGTTTTGTCTATCAAGCACAACCGGATTTTCATGTTCGTTGACAAGAGATAGAAGGAAACTAATATTTGAAAAAACGTAAATTAAAAAAACTAAACGCTGTTTATATCGACCTATTTTAGGAGTTGGGCCTTCACTGCAGCTAGTGTGCGAGATCATTTGGTAGCTTCACTGCTTTTTAGAGGGAGGATGACGTGAATGTGTTTACTTTAGCAGAAATCACACGTTGACGCTGCACGCACACACACACGCACACACACACACGCACACGGCTTTAAAGTACCTTCATTTTTCGATGACGTTGAAACCTGTGGCACTCGCATGACTTAAAACCTTAATTGTACTTGTGGTCATTGTTGGTAGCATCCAGAGCCCCAGCAGAGGTGCTTTAGTGTGCTCTCAATGTAAAATATTTATGCTTTCCAGTATTCCTTGAGTTTAGCTCCTTCTTTAAACGTGTCAGAGGTGTGTAGTCGCTCGGCTCGGCCCTTTACTTTATACCTGGATGTTTCTATCGGTTCTGACTTTCATGGTTTGACTGTGGGCTTCACAAACACACACACTGGTGTTATGATTCTTCTTCTGATGATTCTTTTCAATTAAACGGTTCTAAATGAATAGCACAATCAACGCTTTTCTGTGTGAGAGACGGTCACGGTCTATTAATGGACGAACTGGAAGATTACTGGATTCTTCAGCATATTAGCCACGAGTCACATGCTTCTGTTGCATTTTGTGTTTTCCTGTAAATCCACATTTTAGATAAATTAAACTTGCATTTGATACAATTACTGTTTCGTAAATAGCTCTAAGAATTGAATGTGTTAACTTTTCATGCATAAGGGTAAATGTCAAGAAATTGACCCCAAAATCAAGATTAAATCAGACAATGAAGCTTAATTGCCATTAAAATAATACAACAAAATGCTTATGTTTTAACAAACAGGTTTTATTTTCTTAATGCTGGCTAAAATAAATTTTCTTCTTTATATATATATATATATATATATATGATTAAGATATGAACTTATAAAGTTATCATACATAAGGGTGAATCTTTAAAAAAACAATTCAAGAAACTGACCCCAAAATCAACAGAAAATTATATTTTCCTCAAAGACACGGAAGCTTAATTATCATGAAAATTATGCAAAAAAATTTGAATGTTCATAGAAACAGGTTTCATAATTTTTTTTTTATGCTGGATATAATTTATTTGTTTCTTTTTTGGCAATCTGATACAATTACTGTTTGGAAAATAGTTCAAGCTATGAACTAATTGTTTCAACAAATGGACCACATGTTCTTTATGCTTAATATTATATATAATATATATAATATAATATAATATAAAATAATAATAATTATTATTTATTATTATTATTTTTTCCATCCAATGTAATAAATGTTTGGAAAATACCAAAAAGATTTAAACTTGTAAAATTATCCGGCATAAATAAGTCAAGAAAATGGTCAACAAAAAATTATATTTGTCATTAAAGCTTATTGTCATGAAAATAATCCCATTAATATTCATGTCCCTACAAAAACAGGCATAATTTTCTTGATATTGAATATAATTTTAAGACCTTTCTTTGGGAGATTCACCCATAAATTGTGATTTGCATTAATGTGAGTCTAGAAAGTAAACATACGTGCAGTTTCATATTCGCTCAGCTGTGGATCTCTTTTTTTTCTCTAAATTGTTATTATTTAATTTTATTGCATCATTTATCAACACATGATATTAATGTATTTAACTTTGTGATATTAAACTCTGGAAATATTGATTTGGAGGCACAGGATGAATGAAAGAAATATATATTTGGTTTTAAATTATTTAGATTTGAGATTTATTTAAATTTAAATTTCACTTATTAAATATTAAATAACATGCAAGAAAGTACTATACATTTGCACTGCTGAATTTACAGCGCAAGTTTACTTTTACATGTGCACATACATAAAAATGAATATTTTTGTCGCTAAATATTATTTCGCAGTCTATTTTTTGAGTCAGTTACATTATTC
Organism: Carassius auratus; assembly: GCF_003368295.1. Classification (NCBI taxonomy): domain Eukaryota; kingdom Metazoa; phylum Chordata; class Actinopteri; order Cypriniformes; family Cyprinidae; genus Carassius; species Carassius auratus. The sequence goes on along the minus strand of NC_039263.1, from coordinate 23,088,233 downwards.
TTGCCAAAACTAAATCGCAGTATATGGTGAATCAACAGAAGGGTTTAAAAAAGAAACACTAGTTCAGTTTAACTTTTTCACAAATTTCTAGTTTGCAAAATTAATGCAGGATTTTTCCAGTTTCTCCAAATGTTAGCTGCCAAATCCCAGCATAATTTCACTGAACTTTGTTTATATAATGTTGGGGAAAGATGTTGTATTATATTACACATTAAACTAGCTCCAGTTAATCAATGGTGCCACAAAACAATCCCAAATCTTAATTATTCATTATTAATATACAGTTGATTTGCAAACAAGTGTTGCTTTGCCATTTTGAGTAGTGTTCAGGAAACGTGCCTTTTATCTGTAGGCTACTATTGTGCTTTTCTCTTGAAAGTGCAGTAGTCGAAGCACCTTCCACTGAGCGTTTGATCACGAAACAAGGGACAGAATTCAACCCACGAAAGTCCACTCTCTGCCTGTATGATTTATCCCTATTATTTATGATTGGTGGCAATAAAAGTATCATGTGTATTAATTACTCTTTGATTATGCTTTGACATGGACATATTTAACCCCAAATTCAAATGAAAAATTGAAGAAAATTCTATATATAATACATCCATCCCTACACATAAACTTATTTGTCCAAAAATATTAAATAATCACGAGCGTTTCAGTTCAGTTTCGCTGTTTGTATGTGTCCAGCAGGTGGCGCTAGTGCACTACTGATATTTAATTATACAGAATTATATGCTGTACCATGCATTGGTACAAAATAAGGTTATATTCTTAGAAATACATTTACAGCTGCGTACATTTACGCCATACAGACTGACCTTGAATGACTGTTCTTATTTCAGCAAAAATATATACAATGTATTACAGACTGAAGTGTCAAACATGCTACTATAATATATATAATATCAACACCTGCATAAAAGGCTTTAGGTATACAGATCAGTAAATCATTAAATACAGAACTATAGAAATACTGTCAATGTTTATAGGACTGTCAAAATCATATACCCTGAATACAAATATGATTTTCTTACTCCGAATTTTTGTCTTGTTTTTAGTACAAATATCTAAACAATCTTAAATCAAGGCACATTTTCTAAAGAGAAAAGAGTCTTGTTTTCTGAAAAACATCAAATTCAAGTGAGTTTTTGCTAAAAACAAGAAAATAAAAATATCTGGCAATGCGAAAAGAAAAATAAACCATTCAAAACTGTTATTTTAGTATCGATATATATATATATATATATATATATATATATATATATATATATATATATATATATATATATATATATATATATATATATATTTGCTGTTTTTGTTTTAGTGTATATATATATACAGGGCTGGACTGGGACAAAAAATCAGCCCTGGACTTCATCCAGACTGGCCCACTATTCATGTAAACATGCGCACGCAAACAAACACACACACACACACACTACATGTCTATACATACATTAATCTGCATGTAAAATTACTGATTAGAATGTATTACTATCAAAACCAAGAAAAAAAAAATATTAAAATAATAAACAAAGAAAATGCTAATGATTTTATCAGGCTTTATTTTAAATATCTCTGACCAGCTGCTATAGTAGGCTAGTATTAAGACCACTGATCTACAGCAAACGTGATTTATAAAGACCACTGCTCTACAATAAAATAAAAGAGTAATTAAAACAAAGAACGTTGTGAAGTGATTTATTTAACAATTTTCTTAACATAATCAAAGGCCTTTAAAAATCCTTGAAGTAGACTGGCTTATATATTCAAATGCAGAGCTCAATGCTAGGGTTCAAAACTGTACTTGCCCTGCCAAAAATAAATACATAAATTAAAATAAAATTGCTATTGTTTTCTTTGTAAATAAGCTGCAATCTCATTTCACAATTCCAATTTCAATACCACAATAAACACTAACTATTAAGTTCAAACATTAATGAAGACAAGTGAACAGTCAGTAATAAAATAAGAAAAAAAGATCATAAATAGCACCGTTTTCAGGTACAGATATTGAATATCCAAATATAAAATACTTCACTTAACACACACACACATACACACACACACATATATACATACATATATATCCTTGTTAAAGCTGTTATTTAAGAGCAGTGAGTTATTTCTCTTTGTCTTATGTTCACAATGACACAGACCGACAGCAGGTACAAGGCTTCTGCCTGGCACTTAAAGAGATTTTTTTCTCAATTGATTACAAATTGAAAAAATATATCTCACATAAATGCTGTAAATATACAGAGACATAGAGCATCAGCTTGCATTATTAAATGTTAAAAATAATTAAATGTAATGCAGTTTTCATTATAATAACAATTATTTAATGGCAGGTGAAAATATAATAAATATGTACTATAGTGCACACATTTAGCAAAATACTCCTTTCTTATGGATATTTTTCAATCTCAACTAACCTTGCTATGGTCTTTAAATGGCTTTCTTGAGGTAAATGTAAATGTTCTGTGACATAATTGTTCTCCTGCTGTTTTGACTGATGACTGATTGATCGATATTATTTATGAAGCATATATACATTTCGGTAAGTTATACTGTATCTTTAAACAGAAAGTAACAGATGATCGGTTTACTAGAACTGAGGCGCTAAAGCGATCTGTCACGTCATATTTTCTAACGTCAAAACGGTATTGTCTGAATTTTGTAATAAAATGGACAGAACCTGAGAGTTGAGAATTTTAAATGTAATTTATATAGATCAGTGAGTGGTGGCATATTACAGCATGAATATCCTAACTTTTTTAAACAAAACAATGCAGTAGCCTACGTGTATCATTAAATTTCTGTCTCACCTCAGCAGTCAAGTCCCGCCCTGAGGACATCTTCACTGAATCTTTTGCCTTCCAGCAAATAATTTATATATCTTGAAACATTGGTGGCATCTGCCTCAAGTGCTTGTCGTTTTCTCTCTCTCAACGTTCGGCCCCTCCTTTACACTTAGATATTTTATTATGTAACATATTGAATTTCGTTGCAGTTGTAATGGGCCGCTTTTCAAGACTAGAACTTGATTCTGATTGGCCAATGAGCAGTGAACACGTCACGTCTCGCAGCTCGCATCAGCATCATGCGCACGCGTCCTTTTATCTGTTCTTTATACTGCTTTTTGTAATGTTTTAAATAAATTATTGTGACTAATGTGTGTGTGTGTGTGTGTGTGTGTGTGTGTATATGTATGTATATGTGTATATATATATATATATATATATATATATATATATATATATATATATATATATGTATGTATGTATGTATGTATGTATGTATATATATATATATATATATATATACACTATTCATTATCATTTCAGTTTGGTATCTTAGTACATCAAGTTAAACTAAATTAAAATGAGAAATGTTGCCTTGCTAACTAACTAAAATAAAACATTTTCTATATTTTATTTTATTTCAGTTAGTGTTCATTTTATTTCAAATAACACTTTTTTTATTGTTTTAATTTTTGCTTTAGTTGACTTTAATAGTTAAAAACTCAACTTAAATTTTGGTAAAATTTTTAGAAAACATGACTTATCTTTTTTTCTCGATTAAATGTCCTGATTTAAGAATGTTTGCATATTTGCACAGAAAAACTGTGAAAATACTGAGTAAGAAACCTTTTTTGCAGTGTGAGAACAGAATGGTTGGGATCTCAGGACATTATTCCACTGTTCAGTATGCACTTAACGTGCTGATGCTTTATTGTGACACTTAAACAGTGCACACTAAAGTTCTATCCCATGCACTGATGCAGTAGTGTGCATTTCAGCTTGTGTTAGTCTGATTGTGTGCGTTGGCATCTGGGTTTTCCTGTTCGGCCGCCTGAGGGCAGTTGGAGCTGGATTTGCTCTGGCTGGGGTCCATGTTCTGCTTGCACCCTGTCGCATCGCCCCCCAGCAGACACCCGCACACGAGCCTGAAAAACGCCCGGCGCATCTCCCTGCTGGCCAGCGTGTAGATGACGGGGTTCATGCCGGAATTCAAGACGGCTACTAGCACAAACCAATGTGCTTTAAGCAGAACTGGGCACTTTTTGTTCCCGCAGGCCACATCGACGAGCAGCAGCACGAAGATGGGCGTCCAGCAGGCGATGAAGACGCCCAACACGATGCTGACGGTGCGCAGGAGTGACATGGCATGCTCGCAGTTGCTGCGACTGGTGACTTTGCGGCTGCTGCTCTTGACCATGGCGTAAATGTGGACATAGAGGATGGAGATGGCCAGCAGGAGGGAGATGTAGATAGTGATGCAGAATGCGACGTAGCTCTTGCTGTAAAGAGGGAAGATGGTCGAGCACTGAGGAAGATCACCTAAACAGTTCCAGCCTAAAATAGGCAGTGATCCTAGAGTGATGGCGATTAACCAGCACATTCCTATGAGCAGAAACACCCGGTAGTTTTGCTTTGCATCATGAGGCCTCATTTTGATCATAGTGAGGTGGCGTTCGATCGCAATTGCAAGTAAGCTGAAAATAGAAGCACATAGTGCTACAAAAATAATCCCTTCTCGAACAAACCACTTGGCTGGAGTCAAGTTTAACGTCTGCTTTCCTGACATCAGCAGGTTGACTATATAAGTCACGCCAACTAACAAGTCGCACAGAGCCAGGTTGGCAATAAAAAAGAACATCCGTTTATGGAATTTGTGGTTTTGCCAGATGGCCAACAGCACTATCAGGTTCTCCAAGATGATGAGGCTGCAGATGACCAAAGACACTGCAGTTTCGGGGTCCAACGGGTTGCCTTTGGTGTCATTACAATTGTTTAGTTTCCTCGTGTAGTTGTAATGCAGGAAAACCTGTTTGTTGATCATTGTGGGATGATTTGGACTGGATCACACAGGTAAGACAGATCACGGATGGGTGTTGGAGAGTGGTCGACTGCTTTCTTCAGGGTTTGCCGTGTACTGTTGTGTCAGTTGCACACATCTGCCTGTGGAGTCAACCAGATGTGCTTTAAAGACAGCTGCCATAATGACACCCTGATCCAGTCCAATCTGGATTTTTTTCACTCAAATATGTTTCATGTAAACTTGACTTTGACACAGCCTAACTTTAACACACACTTCTCCAATATGCATAAAGTCACAATAAAGATAACTGTCTAGAACACATAAGCCTTCTAGTTGTACAAAACATATAGTGCCTCTAGATTAAAAAAATCTGTTCTCTATTGGAATATATTTTAATGTAATTTATTCCTGTGATGCACAGCTGTATTTTCAGCATCATTCCTCCAGTCTTCAGTGTCACATGATCTTCAGAAATCATTCTAATATGCTGATTTGCTGCTCAATAAACCATTATTATTATCAATTTTGAAAAGAGTAGAAGTTTTTGATGGATAGAAAGTTCAAAAGAACAGATTTGTTTTGTACATTATACATGTCTTTACTGTCACTTTTGATTAATTTAATGCATCCTTGCTGAATACATGTATTCATTCCTTTAAAAAAATGAAACTACCTGACCCCAAACTTTTGCACAGTGTTGTATTTCAAAGTAAAACTTAGTACTACTCTCTTAGAAAGTCCATCTTAAACTTGCAATTGCTTTTTATAACTGTAGTTGGTTTAAATTGGTCATTACCCTTACGAAAGGAAAATATATTTACCAATATATTTCTTAAAATATATTGTGATATATTGTAATATATTATTTTCCCTTTTTATTTTCTAATATTTTATATATTTGAATTCATTTAATAATATATTGATGATACATATATTATATAATATATTGCAAAATACACAAATGATTGCCACTTTCAATATATTGCAATATATTGGAAAAAATAAATATATTTAAGAATATATTACATGATATTTTCCAATATACTGCAATATATTTTTGTTTCATAAGGGTAGCTGGTTTAGGTGGACACATGGGTGGTTAACCAGCAACCATTAACCAGGTATTATGCTTTATATTAACACATTAAACGCCATGTGAATTTTCAAAAGCCTACTTTTTGTTAGAGTATGTAACATGCATTGCATGCAACATATACTGTGATCTTCTAGAATAATTCCATGCACAAAACTTTGCCGTTTGCATTGAACTTACTATGGTGCGCATGATTGCAGATTGAATGACAATCATTTAAAGACCAGCACACACACAAATATAGTTTCCATAAAAGTTATTATCGCATAGAAAATTTGTTTAAATATCTGACATGCTGCATCTGACAAGATATTGCCTTTATTTAGGCTACTCACCATCAGATCACGAACTGCAGTGCTTCTTCACAAAGAACTATTCGTGTCGAGTTTTGTTTAAATAGGAACTGTTATCTTTCCATCCTTAATGTGCAGAAGTTCAGACATCAGAAACTTAATCTGTCTGCACGCAACGGAAGACAGTCCTTTCTCACAGTCCGCCACAGGTCTGCTGTGCTCTTTTCCTTCTGTGTGTGACGGAGTCCAGCCCACGACACACCTCCCACTTCACTTCTGATACATTATTCAGTAATCAATATTTTGCATTATTATGGCATATTTATTTATTTATTCATTTTTATGTTAGGTAAAAAATGTTAGTCTGAATGCACTGTAAATCGCTTTGGATAAAAGCCTGTGCTAAATGCATACATTTAGGCTAATTTAATTTAATCTGTTCTTTCATAGCTAAAAAAGCGAATAGTTGTGAACATATATGTTTAAAATGATGCACAAATAAAAAAAATATATATTTTTTTGTTTATAGTTTCAAATGTAGTTTTAACAGTCTCTCTATTTGTTGTTAGATTGACAAAAAAAAAAAGTAAAATGTTTGGACTCGTCAATGTCAAAATGAATGAGCCAATCAAATCAAAGAAGGCGGGGCTTCGCTTTTACATCGCGAATTTCAAAAAGGCGCTAAACGCTTCAGATTTTAACGGTTGAGGATTGTGAGGTAAGTTGCTCAATAGTTCTTATTTGACAACTGTTTTACGATAGAAATATTACAAGACCTACATTGTTATCCTGTAGTGCAAACATCTCAAACTTTTCGTCGAAATGTCACTGTTTTGAATGGAAAATATAGCGTGAACCTTTTAATTAATCTATTTCATAACGTGTCTTGACGAGAAAAAAAACATTTAACCGTTTTTTACACCCCTAACACATTAGACACACTTTCGGGCTTATGTGTAATTTAAAATGTAAATATTATTTGCAAATAATTCAAATATATTACAATAAAATCTAATTATTGTTGGCCAGGCTACTCTTTATTTTTATTTATTCTCCTGAATCCATATAAATACTTTATTTTAAACAAAAAAGTAAAAGTGGGCTAACCAGTGTTCATGGTTTAGCTTTGATTGATCTGTTTTAAACTGTTAAAAAGTTATATATATGCAGTTTTATATCGTTTTTATTTATTTATTTTTAGTTAACGTTAGTTTCGTAAGACTTAACGTTACTGTAAATAGGCCTAACGTTACAGGTTTTGATTCAAATTGAGATACTGGTGGATGAGATTAAATTATTTTCTGTGGTAATCAACAAGATTTTGATCAAGAAGACTCCAAATGGGGCTTCATTTATAAGAAATATTATTTTGAGACCATTCATGCATTATGCAATGGCATTTTCTTTGCTTTGGTTAATTTGTAGTTATGGTTCAAATAAAATTAGTATTTCCTGAGGGTGAGCACATTGCCAGCAAATTTTCATTTCTGAGTTTTAATAGAGATATCAGTTATGTTTTATTGAAGTACGGACTGCTTAAAATAGAACATAACCAGTCACAGATGAGTCAGTTACTGTCATAAGAATACATTTATCCTCCTTATTTTTCAATGGGGAAGTTTCCCAAAGAGAGAATTTGTCCTTTTCACTTTGGAACTTGCTGGTTTAGAACAGTTCCTGGTTGAAGTTTCAATGAATGTTGGACATATTCAATTCATTAGTTTTTTTTTTTTTTGCTTTGTCCACCAATGAACCTAGTTTAAAAATGATCCAAAGAAACAAGCTTTCTTGGCTCACTGCTCAAATCAGCTAAGTGTATCACTCAAGAAAATCCGAGGAGAAGCAAGTCCAATTAGAAATGCTCTCATGACCGAGGTATATTAGACTTGAGAAACAAATAAACATTTAAAAATAATGGCTAACTCTACAGTGCATAACCAGATTTTCCATCTTATCACAGAAATTAAACAGGAGCTCACTGTGGTTAGCTGTCAGATTTCAGAGGTGAGTAATGGAACCGCGGAGAGGGAAACATCCCAGAAAAGAGAGAGAGAGCGAGACGTTGCCATGACCAGCCAATAAACCGTGAGCTGACGTTCAAATGAAGACATTTGGTTTAGTGCTGCGGTGAAGGCCTGGTGGCTGCTGACGTGTGTGTGTTGCTCTGAATGTGCGTGTTTAGCATTTATACACTCCAGAACGAGTGAAAGTTGAATGCTCTGCTGTTTCCACTGATCCTGGATCAGATTGGTATTATGTGTCTGTATTATATCTAGTTTATTTAACAATACAACAATCAGTTTAATTAGAGATTCTCATGAAAGCATATAAGAGCAGAGGACAGCAAGCCAAATAACACACACACACACACAGACACACTGTTTCCACAGAATCAAACTCTTCTACATCTTGGCCTGAGGGTGAGCACATTGCCAGCAAATTTTCATTTCTGAGTTTTAATAGAGATATCCATTTTGTTTTATCGAAGTATCGACTGCTTAAAATAGAACATAACCAGTCACAGATGAGTCAGTTACGGTCATACAGTAAGAATACATGTATCCACTTTATTTTTCATTGGGGAAGTTTCCCAAAGAAAGAATTTGTCCTTTTCATTTTGAACCTTGCTAGTTTAGATCAGTTCCTGGTAGAAGTTTCTGTGAATGTGGGACATATTCACTTCATTAGCTGTGGTAGGGAAATAACCAGAAGAATGACAAAGAGCAGTTAAAAAAAAACATAATTAGGACACTGCATTATAAAACAATAGCAGATGAGACCGGAAGTCAAGACACGTTAAATTTACAAATGGCTGCGCCTGCATAAAATTCAGATGGAAAGCAACTTTTTTTGTGAATGAATTTGAATAAATGAGTGTAAATATGGTCTTGGTATCGGTTTTTTTTTTTAGTTTATTTTTTTTTCAGTTATCATGACGTGCCTGAACCTGCAAATTACTTCTGAAGTTCATGTTGCGTCACTCATATATTTGTGGTTTTTCACTTCCTTACTTGATAAACATTGTTGAGTTGTTTATAGAGTTTAAGGGGACTTTTACAATACATCTCATGGGGCCGGTGTCACAACAATTTACTCAAGTTAATGAATAAGTTCTAAAATTAAATGGCATTTACTATTATTTTTTAGAAGATACTTTTTTAGAATCTAAGAATTTTAATTCTTTAGCAAGTAAGTATTTAAGTAAGTATTTTTAGAGTGAAAAACAAAAAACAAATCTGTATCAAAAGGGGAAAGGTACAGTACAGGCATAGTTTAAAATACAAGTAAAACAATAATAAAAATAAATAAATAAATACACTAAATTCCTTTATATTATATCCAATTTTTGTTTGGACTTTTCTTAGAGCAAATGTCTCAAAATGTGCTTAAATTTGCCAAGATACCAATTTCTACGATTAAAAAAAAGTACATTTGCTAATTTCTGTCTGTTGTCTTATTTCTCCTGTAATAAGTTTTAGGAGCAGCATTATTAAAAGTCATTGAATCCTGCAGAAATGGTGTCTTCCCAACTTGTTGGATCGGTTCACTGCAGGCCTCAGAAAGCAAGATCTGGGGGAGTTCAGACGGAAAGCTCATGAGCAATTACAGTGAGCCAAAGCCTTTCATTTACTTTCTCTCTCTCTCTTGCTCATTCACTTGCTCCAACTTTTCCCATTTTGCATGCCTGTTTGGCAAAATGCCTTTATTTTAGTAAAAAAGTAAAAAATAAAATAAATTTAGTAAAGTTTTAGTTATCTTTATGAGTGGAATAGTTTAGATTTTAAATTTTATTTATTTTTCAAAACATTGTATTTTAAATCATATTCAGGGAGGGAGGATGTTCAGTAGGAAGCCTGTTGTTGTCATGTTGCAAGAACCCTATGAAACAGGAAATTACATAACAGAGAGGCCTGCCTGTCAAGGTTAGTAAGGCTTAAGTCTAAAATATATTTATTTTCCTTTTAATATCCAGGTTAGTTTATTTTTTTAAATGTTAAACTTGTGTCAAATTATTTAAAATATGCAAAGGAAAATATACTGTTTTGTTTGATTACTATGCAACATGGCATGGTTATAATATTTGGGAAGTGAACGTTCCTTGTTGGTAAGTCACTTTGCTTTGAAGGTGGTTTAAAGTCTAAAGTCATGAGAAGTGGTCATGTTGATCGTGCGAATGATAAACCACAATAAACGCAAAGAATAGAAATGTGAACACAAGCTACTCCTCTACATTTTGTCTGAGGTCTGTTGCTTCAGATTAGGTGTGTGTACATTTGCCACCCACTAATACTGGCAATTTTGGTAAATATGAGCAAAGGCAGCTGTGGGAATAAATCTGCATCATTTATCTTTTTGATCTTTCCTTTAACTTCTAAACATTCCTTGATGTAAAACAACTGAGAGTGGGGGGAAACTCACATTATGAAATAAATGTTTTTTGCCAATGCATGTTGTCTACCTCCCCTAGAAATCCTTATGGGAAAAATATCTCTGAAGTATATTCCTATTCATATTTAAAAAAATTTTAGCACACCACGGTGATTATTAGCATGAGAATGTCCAGCCATGACTTCCTGTTCCACAGGATTGAGGAACACAAAGCCCAAATTCCCTTAATCATCCATCACACAGAGTAAAACCAAAGAAGTCAGTTCTGATGTACATAATAAGATTGTAGAGCTTCACAAAATAGAAAGTGATTGTAAGAAAATTGCTAAAGCATTGAAAGTCCCCATTTCCACCGTCAGGGCCGTAATTAAGAAGTTCCAATTAACTAAAAATATTACAAATATGCCTGGAAAAGGATATATGTCTATATCATCCTAATGCACGGTGAGGAGGAGAGTTTGAGTGGACAAAGACTCTCCACGAATCACAGCTGGAGAATTGCAGAGATTAGTTTAATCTTGGGGTCAGAAAGCCAAAAAATTAATATAATAATGTAAAACAGCCCCTATATTACCACATTTTGTTCAAATGGTTTTTAAGAAAAAACTGCCTCATCCAAAAACTACCTCCATTATATTCAGTTGTCAGAAATGACAGGAACTTCAAAAGTGAACTGAAGAGAAGAAGCACCAACATGGATCTGGATAGAGTCTAAATGAAGTAATGGTCTCTGGTCTCTTGTCAGGTGTTCTCCGAAACTCTTAAGGCTTTATAGGAGAAAAATCAGAACTGTTATCTTGGGAAAAGGACATTGCAATAATTGGGTTCCAATAATTATGGCTAACGTAAACTAGAGAAAAACTTTTATGTCATAATGTGGGTTTCCTTTACTTTCCATTGTTTTAGTTCCACGAAAGGTTAGAATTTTGTCAAATTTTTTTTGAATGAAAGATCAAAACGATAAACATCATAGATTTAATTTCACGGCCACCTTTGCTCATATTCACCAAGGGTGCCAATATCAGTGGGCAGCACTGTATAAACTCGGTCAACTTAGGTGTAGTTGACAATTTGCCAATTTGTACTCCCCAGTTTTTTCCCCCTCTGGCCATCCAAGATGTAGAAGAGTTTGTTTGTTTAGCAGATTTGGAGAAATGTAGCATTGCATCACTTATTTAGTAATGGATCCTCTGCAGTGAATGGGTGTCATCAGAATGAGAGTCCAAACAGCTGATAAAAACACCACAATAATCCTCACACATTAACTGATGGACTGGAGTTGTGTGGATTACTGTGATGCTTTTATCAGCTGTTATATATTTTAGCTATATATAAATACACTTAACACTTATTGTGTAAACAGAAATGAGGTGAGATGCTTGATGACCATATGAGGTTTTAACTTTTAAAGTGATGCTGGATTATTTCTTGTAAAAGGTGATGACATCTGTATAGCACAGAGGTCTTTGAATGTGTCAACACACGTCTAACATAGAGCAGACGTCAATGCATCAGACCACATGTGAAGAACAGCTTCGCAAGAGCTGAGCTAAAATTAATTGCATCTATTTCTGTGTTTCCTGCATCCTTTGTGCTCGACTCATCAAATCGTTTTACTAAGAGAACTAAGATCCCTTTTTTTGTACCAGAAAACAGACTAAAATATCCCAAAGAGATTTTCTAGAGAGCTGAAGATCACGATGAGACGTTTGTGGTGGTCATTAGTCATCAGAGTTTGGTCATAATGGCGTTCGGTGTAAGTGCACATGGCTTCCCTGCATGAGTTTAATATCTTTTAGATGCATTTTGATTATGCTATGCTCATGTCTCATGCTCATGTGCATGCAGGTCTACCTCATCTACTGCAGAGTTTAAAAGAAAGAAAAAAATTCTCTTTTTTTTTTTACTTTGGACCTTGGTTGAAATCCAACAGTAACGCTCCAGAACAGATGCTCATCTCTGGTTAATGTCTCTCTCTCTCTCTCTCTCTCAACTCTCTGTATGCGCTATAATTGTAATGTCCATGTCCTTGAGTTGTTGGCCAAACTAAGCAAGTCAGTGCTGACATGACCTTGTGGAGATGCGGAAAATAGCTTATGTATACATGTTCTCTCTTGCTTTCTTTTTTTCTCTGTTTAAGACATGACGTGATGTGACCAGGAGCTCAGAGGTTAACAGAGGTGTTCCTGTTAAGATATGGCTTTTATTTAAAGGGGGGTGAAATGCTATTTCATGCATACTGAGTTTTTTACACTGTTAAAGAGTTGGATTCCCATGCTAAACATGGACAAAGTTTCAAAAATTAAGTTGTACGTTTGAAGGAGTATTTCTGTTCCAAAAATACTCCTTCCGGTTTGTCACAAGTTTCGGAAAGTTTTTTTCGAGTATGGCTCTGTGTGACGTCTTCTGCCGGAAGAGCGCGCGCTCCCGTATAGCAGAGCACTGAGAGCACAACAGACTTCACTGATCAGAGCGAGAGCGTCGCGGAAAGTCACAAAAGAAGTGTGTTTTTGATTGCAAGGGCAAGACAACCCTGCACAGATTACCAAAAGAGAAACAGCATTAAGGGAGCAGTGGATGGAGTTTATTTTTACAGAGCATCAACGGAGTTGTGCAAGTGTTTGTGTTTGTTCCCCTTTATTTCGAAGATGCTTGTTTTACAAACAAGGCCCAGTTTGACGACGGATTTGCACATCGTTTATTTCTTAAGGATAATGCAGTCCCAACGAAAAAGGGTCACAATCGTGTGTTGGAACCGCAGGCGGTGAGTAAAACTGCTTCAAATATCTCTGTGTTGTTAACTTAGCTATCGGCGCGTAAGCCCATCAAGTAAACAACATGCGATGCAAACTGCACTTTCACATGTACAGGTTTAAAAAAATTAAAAAAGACGACAAAGTGGAACTTAGTCATTTTCCAAAACCGCTAAGCAAATATATACAGTTTCAGTACATACCACATAGAGACGTCGTTGCTGATGCTGCTCTTGTTACATTTCAGCCTCTGGATCTGATTCTGGATCTGATAAATATACGCTGAATCTGACTGTTAGCCATGGTTTGTTTTGGATGTTTTTTCCTCATGGTAATGTCACAGCTTCCAAACGCTCTCAACGCAAAAGCCTACTCGCGCTCGTGATTCTTTAGCTCCGCCCACACGTCACGCCTCCAGCCGGTCATGTTTTTCTGGGAAAAATCGGTAGAGACTATCTTTCTCTTATGAATATAATAAAACTAAAGACTTTTTGGAGTTATGAAGGATGCAGTACTACTCTATAGGTACTCAAGATTAACAGGATATTGAGTGAAAACGAGCATTTCACCCCCCCCCCCCTTTAATATGTATTTTGTTATGCCTATTTTATTATTTTTAACATTTTATTTTATTATTATTTATTTATATAAAAAAATATATTTATAATTAATTTTATTGATTGATTAAATGTATTTATTAATTCATGGTATTTTTAAATATTTTATTATACATTATTTTATATTGATTTTAACAAGGTTTGTTTATTTTGTTTTCAAATAATCTATTATTACTGTATAATAGCAGATGTATAATGTATAATTTGTTTATAATTAAAAATGTGTATTACTCAAAAATAATTTCATACTATAAATATTTTTTAAATCACACATTTTTAAAACAAAGCATTTATTTATTTATTTTAAATATTTTATATATAATTGTATTTTTATCATACATAATGTTTTAAACATAAAACAAATGACAGCCTTGTAACCATCTTAACACAGACAAATATTATCACATAAACACAACATTTAAGCAGCACACCTCCACTTTACATTTGCTTTGTACCTCCTGCATTCATCTGTTATTTCAATTCTCAAATAACGGCTATGATGGCTTTTGTTCTACCGGCTTATATTATAGAAGTACTTGAGCTTTCCAATCTATTAAGACTGCATCTGTTAACTTTAATGTAGAATCTAGAAAAAAAATCTGATCATGATTGAACCTGAAAAAGTCAAATAAATGAACAAACTTTTTTTTTAAGGTTTGGGTTCATAAACATTAGATCACTTACACCCAAATCAGTGATTGTAAATGCAATGATCACAGATAATAGTTTTGATATAGTCTGCTTGACTAAAACTTGGCTAAAGCTAAATGATTATTTTAGTCTAAATGAGTCGACACCAAACTACTGTTATAAGCATGAGCCCCGTCTGGTCGTGGGGGAAGTGTTGCAACAATATATAGTGATATTCTCAATGTTACCCAGAAAACAGGATACAGGTTTAAACACATTCAGAATACTTCTGCTTAGTTTTACACTGTCAGATATGCAAAAGAAATCTATTGTATCTCTTGCTCTGGCTACTGTGTACTGTGCATTCACATGATAATTATAGAAATGATGCATTAGGACTTGCGTTTACTGACCTAATAAACTCTTTTGGAGTCAAGCAAAATGTCACTGGGCCCACTCATCGTTTTAATCATACACTAGATTTAATTATATTGCATGGAATTGATCTTATTGATATAAATATTGTACCTCCAAGTGATGACGTTACTGACCATTTCCTTGTATCGTGCATGTTGCATATTACTGATATTAACTATATGTCGCAGCGTTACCGTCTTTACAACTATAGGACAGGAAGAGCTAAATAAACTTATCACTGCATCTAAACCAGTAACATGTTTATTACAACCCGTACCCACTAATTTAATGAAAGAGTTGTTACCCATAGCGGAAGAACTGCTTGTCAATATTATTAACTCGTCATTAACTTTAGATCATGTCCCAAAACCATTCAAGCTGGCGGTTATTAAGCCTCTTATTAAGAAACCACAATTAGATCCTAGTGAACTGGCAAATTTTAGGCCCATTTAAAATCGTTCCATTTATGTCTAAAATTTTAGAAAAAGTTGTTTCTGCTCAGTTGAGCTCCTTCCTGCAAAAACTGTATGAAGATTTTCAGACAGGTTTCAGGCCCCACCACATCACAGAAACTGCACTTGTTAAAATTACAAATGACTTTACTTGGTCTTAGTGCTGCGTTCGACACCATAGATCATGACATACTCATAGATCGATTACAAAACTATACAGGTATTCAAGGGCAGGCTCTAAGATGGTTTAGATCCTACCTGTCCGATCGCTACCATTTTGTTTATTTGAATGGGGAGTCCTCTCATTTATCACCAGTAAAATATAGAGTGCCACAAGGATTTGTCCCAGGTCCTCTGCTATTTTCAATATACACGTTGCCCCTTGGTAATATTATTAGAAAATATTGGATTAGTTTCCACTGTTATGCTGATGATACTCAACTATATATCTCAACGAGATCAGATGAAACTTCTAAATTATCTAAGCTTACAATGTGTTAAAAATGTAAAAGATTGGATGACAAATAATTTTCTTTTATTTAATTCACATAAAATAGAGATATTAATTATTGGACCAAAAACAGTACACAGAATCTCGTAGATTACAATTTGCAACTAGACGGATGTACTGTTACTTCCTCTACAGTCAGAAATATTGGTGTTATATTAGACAGGAAATTGTCTTTAGAAAACCATGTTTCCCATGTTACAAAAACTGCATTCTTCCATCTTAGAAACATTGCCAAGCTACGAAACATGTTATCTGTTTCTGATGCAGAAAAGCTAGTTCATGCATTCATGACCTCTAGCCTGGACTATTGTAATGCACTTCTAGGTGGTTGTCCTGCTTCGTCAATAAACAAGCTACAGGTAGTCCAAAATGCAGCAGCTAGAGTCCTTACCAGGTCAAGAAAATATGATCATATTACCCCAATTTTGCAGTCTCTGCACTGGATACCTATTAAGTATCAGTTACAAATAATTATTACTTACCTGTAAGGCCCTACATGGTTTACCTCCTGCGTACCTAACTAGCCTTCTACCACGGTACAACCCATCACGCTCCCTAAGGTCACAAAACGCTGGATTTTTGGTAGTTCCTAGGATAGAAAAGTTCACTAAAGGAGGTTTTTCACATTTGGCTCCCAAACTCTGGAATAGCCTTCCTGATAATGTTCGGGGTTCAGACACACTCTCTCTGTTTAAATCTAGATTAAAAACACATCTCTTTGGCTTCAAATAATGCATCTCATAATCTTGGTCTGCAGTTATATCTGATCAAATGTGCATTATTATTCTTTAACTTGGTTTAAACTAATTACTTTGACTTGTTTGGAACATCGGCTTTGCTAATTATGTCTCTATTTGTTTCTCTGTTAATCCCGTGGTGACGGTGATTAACACAAGCTCCAGTCTACATCCAGAACACCTGAGAAGAGTTGATGCCAAACACTCAGAAGAGGACCTCAGCTGACACTAACCCTGAAACAACATACAGAACTACCACCTTTTTCTATAAGTGTGATTGCATCATACAATAATTGCTGTTAATAGTGTTCATTGTCTGTTTGATTACGTCTTATTTTTCTGTACATTTCTGCCATATGCACATAAACTAACTTTATATGCTTCTCCTAAGTATTGCTTGCACTCCTTCCAAACTGGTCTTTATGCTGTTCCACAAACACATTTGTGAGCTGTAGGGGATAAGGCATTTTCATGCACAGAATTTATGCACTTGTAAAGTCTAAATCTTAACACACAACTCCAACTTCTTTATTAAGTTTGCAGATGATACAACTGTGGTGGTCTCATTAACAATCTCTCTCTGAACGTGGAGAAGACGAAGGAGATTGTTGTTGACTTCAGTAGAGCGCACACTCAGCACGTTCCTCTGACCATCAACAGTGCGACTGTGGAGAGAGTGAGCAGCACCAAGATTCTGGGTGTACACATCACATCACAGAGGACCTCTGGCTGAGAAGATGAAACTCCGTGGTGGTGAGGAATCCGGATGATGGCGGTGAGAAGGTGAGGATTCTGGATGACGGGGAGGAGGCAGCAGGAGAGGATGGCACAAAAACTGCAGGGAATAGAGCCGAAGGTAAGTGCCCGTGACGAGAGTGGATGAGGTTCTGGGGAAAACACAGACGTGAGACAAGCCAATATATAGTGGATGAGTAATGAGTGACAGCTGTTGCTGATGACAATTAACGGAGACACCCACAAGCTAATCAGTGCAGACTTGAAACACACAGATTTCACCACAAAGTGCAAACACCCCGAGATCACGGTTAACCAACTGTGACAGTATGTACTCTACATGTGGAAGAATTTACAATAAAGCAGACTTGACTTGACTAAAAACATACTTTTTAGGTTAGTGTTTACTTAATTGTTCTAACTGTTTTTGCTTTGTATGTTCCTGTGTAAAGTACCTTGAGAACCCCCCCTGTGCCATGCAAGACATCCACAAAAACATGTTAAAAAGATTTTTGCTTTTTTTCTGTTTCTCTTTTCTTTGTAGCACTTGGATGCACATTTGTCTTGTTTTATTTGGATCTGATTGGTCTGTGACACTGATAATCAGCATACGTAAGTAACACTCGTGTGTGAATGACTGTGTTCTTGAGTAAGGGACCATGTGGCTGATTTGTTATCATTATGTTGTGAAACAGTAGAGGGTGTTGAATATTTTCTATCATAGGTTGATGCAGGAAGTGTTCTCTCTGATCTCTCTATCCCCACAGGGATCTTCCCTTCCAGCCCTTCCCTGCTCAAGAGAAGCCCTTCCCTGCTTCAGATCAGTGTCCTTATGACCACAATGTCCCCAACTGATGATGTCACAATGGGCCGAAGCCCACAGAGCATACATTGTTTCTTCGGTTTCCGGTACATTTTATGCGGGTTTGAGGTTGATGCAATGTTTTGGACCTTTGAGCTGATTTCATAGATTATAGTTTCCTTTCGCTCTTTAACTCTGTTGTACCTGCTGTTTCAGAAGTGTCTTGTTTTCAGAGAGCGTGTTTGACTTTTCGTGTTTCACTAACATAGTAGAGATGAGTAATGAGGGACAGAGGGAGGTTTTGGACGCTTGTGAGTGGAAACTAGAAGACTGTTCAGAAAAGCATATTTCTGTAAGATCATGTGACACTGAAGACTGGAGTAATGATGCTAAAGATTCAGTTTTGATCACAGAGATAAAATACATTTTACTATTTATTCACATAGCAAACAGTTAATTGTAATAATATTTCACAAAGTTAACATTTTTATTTTTTTTGATCAAATAAATGCAGCCTTGGTGAGCAGAAGAGACTTCCACAAACATTAAGAAATCAGCTCAAATTGAGCTTACATTTACAGCATGATGAATGAACTGAAAGTAAAATTGTATCCTTTTAGACTTTTGAATTATTTTACTGGTCCAGAAGAAAAAATTTAATTAAAACAGAATTTCATTTTAAAAAATGTTTTGCATTTTTAATCCCATGTTTAAAAATGTATTTTTTATTTTTTTTTGCTGTCAAATCAAATAATGAGTCATAATCACGATTGCTATCCATCATCTTATTGGAAACGCAAGGTAAAGTGCATTGTATTCTGGGATATATTAATCAAGCAGCATACTTTTGCATACAGTGCTTTTGTGGAAGTTCTGTGCTTACAAATTTGCATACTGTGCACAGCATGCGTATAATATATTGCAACACTAAAACAGACATAGCCACTAGTTTGATTTCATGCATCTCAGCTGGACTTAAAACCTGTCGTGCAGAAGTGGAGGTCTGTCAGCTGGGAGAGCTGTGGTACAAACACTGGGATGCTCTGTGTGGTCCGAAGAACAGGTGGAGACCACAGAAACAACTTCACCTGAACCCTGCAAAAGACTTCGATAAACCAGATTTCAAAACTCTGTGAAATGGTTTCCTACATGCATCATGGCACAAAACACCACCCTGCATCTTATTTGAATGGAATCCAATGTGTTTCTTACTGATTTTGAGCTGCCAATTCTAAAAATAGTGTCTGTTTTGCTATTTGTAAGATGAGGACGTTTGTATTCTCTCTTAATCAGCAGAAAAAGAGCACAAACATGATTCCTGTCCTCATCTGGGCAAACTATTATTTCTATTCTCAGCCCATTTTCTAATGCATGGCTGATTTTCACTTTCACTCATTTTTTTTCCCACTCAGAATTTAAGTTAAATTATGCATTTTTAATACTTTTTGTCATTATAACCAACATTTTTAACATTTGACTTTTATTTTGGTAAGTCCATTAAAGTAAGATCAGTTTAAAAAAATCTTATTTATTTTTTAAACAAAAATGGAATCTCTCTCTCTCTCTTTTATTAATTATTTTGATCTCAGCATCATCCCCAGCTAAAAAATATCTCTCAAAGTTATGAACAAACGTTCTTTGAGTAACATTCTGTCCTTTGGTCTCTAAGAATGTTCTCAAAACATTAACAGAAAAATATTATTTATAGGAAATACATAGTTCTGGCATGAAACTCTAAATGGCGCAGTCCGGTCTAACTCAATCTGACCTAATGACATCATTACCATATGGCACAGCTGATTGGTTCTCTCCTATATAGCGAGCCAATGAGCTCGCTGCTCAGCATTCAAATATATTACTTTAGGGTGTAGCAGTTGCAGTTTGCCACCAAAGCTCCATCTGTATAGATCTGCTATGAGGTGATTCATGTATGCTATATGGGGGCATGATAAATATTTCTTACACACTCATAACAGCATGTTGTGGATGTGGCAGAAGCAAGTCTAGGTACTTGTCCTGCTGAAAAAATTAATTAACCCAAAAACATTAACATTGTCATGCACATGACCATGCCAATCCTCATTGACAGATTTTTTTTTTTTATGGAAACATTTTAGTTAAATGTTCAACTAACATTTTTTTTTTTTAATTTTTTTTTCTTTATACTGTTCCTGTAGCTCAATTGGTAGAGCATTTCGTTTTCAATCGCAAGATTGGGGGTTCGATTCCCGGAACACATGATAGGTAAATATTGATAGCCTGAATGCACTTTAAGTCGCTTTGGATAAAAGCGAAAGACTGCTAAAAGCATAATTTTAAATTTAATTTTACATTTTTAAATGTTACTATTCTTTTTAGAACGTTCCGAGAACATTCGAAAGCATTACCATATGTTTAGAAAACGATAAAATAGAACGTTTGCATAAATAAAAAAGTACTGCTTGACGTGTTTTGTTAGTTTGGATCAAATTATCTATTAGGCCTTTTTGCAAATCAGCTGAACAACTTTATTTTAATCATCGCAAACATCACATTTATTACAACTTTACATGCAACGTTTGTTGAGGACTCAGCAAGCTTCCAGATGGCCCAGAGTTTGAGGTAAAGCCCAGCCTGCCTTTGAGTTTTTCTGGTATGAATCAAAATAGAAAGCCAGAAAGAGGAGGAGAACATCTTTTTGAGCACTGGAGAAAGACTGCGGCCGCAGTATATTAGAAACGCGGTCTGTCTCCGAGGCAGAGAGCAGCACATGAAAGCGATGCGGTTTCTATGAGACCCAAACTCTACGTCTGAACCACAGACTGTATAAAAACAGGTCTGAACGCAGATGCGCTGCTTTGTTTTGCGGGCAAAAACAAAGCTCCTCACTAGAAACACTTATAATTATATTATACTGGATATAAAAAGCTCTGGAAGGATACGACGGATTTCATCTAAAGGGGAAAAGTAGTAAAAAAAAAAGTGGCACTATATTTTTGTCTTCAACTCTACATGTCACTTCAGACCGTTTTTTTTTTTTTTTTTTTAATTGAAAAAATTTTTTTTTTTGCTTCGTTTTCTCAAATGAATGACAATGAATAAAAAAAAATATGAATGAAGCGTCCAAATAATTGTTGATCTTGAGCGACACCTTGTGGACATTTGTTACAAACGTGAATTTCACTATTGACTATTCTTTTCAATTAACAGAACTTATACTGTATAAATACAATAATAAAAAAAACTATAAATATTACTTTTACTATTATTTAAAAACGAATACATAAAACAATTCCATCCTTGTCAGACACGCCAATAAATAACTTTATACAATGACATAGAATCGCCACTTGATGGCGCCATATCCCAACAAATGTGTAAAAAAATTTTGCAGTCCATATAAATTGGTCATTCATGTTTCCGTAGTGTAGTGGTTATCACGTTCGCCTCACACGCGAAAGGTCCCCGGTTCGAAACCGGGCGGAAACAAAGACTAATATTTTTCTGTCCGTTTTCCTCACTTAAGCGAAGACGGGGAAATAAATGTCGATAAAATGTGGACACACGAAACATTAACCAAAGAGTTTTATATTTGTCATATAATAGTAGAAATGCATGTACTTTGTTTTCTGATGATCTTGACAGCCGTGAACAAAAACACAATTTGTCACGATGATTATTATTATTATACATTTGCATTATGCTTTTATATTATATTTTATATTATTTTCTAGTCTAATCCAAAACTGATAAAAAAAATAAATAATAATAATAAAACAACACGACGTCAAGCAGCTGCAAGCGGACTACAACTCCCACAATTCACTGCGCCGTCGTTTAGTCATGAACTTGTAAGTTGTATTTCCTTTCCCTGCGCTGTAAACTTGAGTAAAGCGGCTTTTTAGCCCATCCGACTCAATCTACAGCCATCGATAGGGAATGACCGCCGAGATGACCGAACCGATGACCGTGAGAGGGACCTTGAAGGGCCACAACGGCTGGGTGACCCAGATCGCCACGACGCCGCATTTTCCGGACATAATTCTGTCCGCTTCCCGAGGTGACAGACGAATCTGATTATCCCGCACAGTTGCTGTACAAAGATCATTTAACGTTACCGTGGTATTTCCAAGAATGGCAGTCCAAGGAACTTTGAGAAATACCATGATAATACTGTGTTATCATGTTCTTGGTAATAAATAAGTTTGATTTTAATTTTATTTAAAAAAAAAATTTCATTTGAATTTAATAAAGAATATTATTCCCTTGATCACTAAATGTATAATGATTTTGACTGCAATCATTGATTTTTTTTGTGTGTTTATATAAATAAATACAATATATAAATAATAAAAAAGTTAACTTTCAAGAGTTTATTTAAATAAATATAACATATAGATAATAATATAAATATATTTTGTAATTTATAAGTGTTTATATAAATATTATATATATATATATATATATATATATATATATATATATATATATATATATATATATATATATATATATATATAAATAAAATCGTTTTTTTATTTTTAAGTGTTTATATATAGACAATTTTGAGGTCTTGTTCTTGTTTCATATATGGTCATAATTATTTAAATGTCAGCTTCAAAATTCATTCATATGTTGAATGTTTTTTGTTGTAAAACCAAAAAAATATTCAATATTTTTCATAATAATATAAAATTTGTGTATATAATATATACATACAATTATTTTATATAATATAATTAAATCAATTATGTTTTTTAATAATTATTTACAAGAAAATATATAAACACACACACATATATATATTTATGTGTATATATATATTTATATTGAAATTTTAAAAATGTGGCATCAGAATTCATATGTTGTCTAAGTATTAAAATAATTTCCATGTTTCATTTTACTGTGAAGTCAAAAACAGCTAGTATTTTATTCGGTTCTGCTCTAACTATTTAATATTAACTATTATTCTAACCAGGTGTGGCTTTTAAATGCTTGTTTTCTGGCATTAGTTGGTTATGAAATGGCTATTGATGCTTTTTGAAAATGAGGGATCTTGTGGTAAACATGTTTGTCCTGCTTGCAGTTGGCTTGTTTTTGTTTATTTTTATTTTTGTCCTGTGTTCTCCACAGCTTTAAATTGCATTATTATTACTATTATTTTAGTTGTTGTTTAATCTATGGTTTTAAATGACCACATCTCATCTTATTATTGGAGATATAGAGTGATGCCTGATATTTAGATCAGTTAATGTCAGTATCTGCTCTACTGTTATAAACATCTCATTGATTTACATTACAAGCATCAGAATTTCAGCACCAAATTGCATATTTGTGCTCAGTTTGGGCTTCTAAATAAAACTGAGCTTTGCCTTCCTCCATTTTCTCATAAAATTTTGCTACATGAGCCATAAAGTTTTCAATAAATGCTTGCTAAAACACTATTATTAGACGTGTCAGGCTTCACAGGGTTAAAGTCTGAGCTGAGATGTCTGTGTTGTTCCTCAGGACGAGAGTCACACTGAGTGGGTTTCCTGTAACAGCAGTAACCCCATCATCGTCTCCTGCGTCTGGGACGAGATGGTCAAGGTGAGATCCGAGTGGAGTCTAAGGGGGTCTTCACTTGCTTTGTTCTGAAACAGTGACTTAAATCGTTACAATGTTGCGTTTTCTCCTCTGTAACATTTCAAAGTGTTCTAAAATGTATGTATTCAAGTCACATAAGTAAACTGTCTTCTGATTGGTCGGAATGTGGCTAATGTTCATGATTAGATTTATCGTTAGACACACATACATATAAATACAGTTTATTGTTATTCACTATACAACATCAAACTCGAGCATCTAAACATCAGCACGGTTCTTGAGGAACGTCAGTATTGATGATCTTTTGACTCGTAGTGTTTGGTCTCTTTCAGGTTCCTGAACACCGTCAGCGTCTCTCCTGATGGGTCCCTCGTTGCCTCTGGTGGAAAGGTGGCTTTCACTGTTTTAGGGTCAATTTCTGAACATGGGATACGTTTCTTGCAGAAAATCGTATAGACTAGGTTTTCAAATTGGAGGAATACTATGGAGTCAATGAAAATAGTTCATAGAAGAAAACAAAAAGATTATTCTGAGTCTTTATACATGAAAATACATAACTGCTTTTTAAAATTTAGAATGAGTATCTCTTATTAGCTAAAACCAAAAAAATTACTTAGTAAAAAAAAAAATATATATATATATATATATATATATATATATATATATATATATATATATATATATATATATATATATATATATGCAACCCTTACTTTTGTTTATTTAAAGTTGGGGTGTTAAACTATACAGACATGTATATAAAGGAAGAAAATAAAAATGGCTGAAACAACAAAAAATGGTAAAACTTTAGAATAAGGTTCCATTAGTTAATGTTAGTTAACTACTTTCGTTAACATGAACTAAGCAAGAACAATCCTTCTACAGCATTTATAAGTCTTAGTTCATGTTAATTTCAACATTTACTAATGCATTATTTAAATCAAAAGTTGTGCTTGTTACCATTAGTTAATGCACTGTGAATTACCATGAACTAACAATGAATAACTGTATTTTCATTAACCAACATTAACGAAGATGAATAAATACAGTAATAAATGTATTATTCATTGTTTGTTCATGTTAATTAATACATTAACTAACATTAACTAATGGAACCTTATTCTAAAGTGTTACCCAAAAAATGATAAAAAAATTTAGTGAAAACCAATAAAAATAATTATATTTGTAAAAATATGATTATATTACAAAAGTTATAATGGTGTATCAATCATACTAATATAATACTGATCTAAAAATGTAAATTGTGATGAAGGACAGAACCATTTCAACTTCATTTAGGCCAATGGCTGATATTGAGGTTTTGCATTATTTCTGCAGGTCTGTGTCCTTGTTGTGCTAGATGACGTTATCGTTAGGACGCTGGTTTGACGTTCTCTGTCTCTGTGTTCAGGACGGACAGGGCATGCTCTGGGATCTGAATGAAGGCAAGCATCTGTACACGCTGGACGCCAGAGATTCAGTCCCAGCAGATACTGGCTGTGTGCCTCCACAGGACCAAGCATCAAGATCTGGGTACCATCAGCTCTCTGTCCTAAACACACCTTTAGAGACTGGATTTACACGTTTATCTCTGCAGGATGGTGTCCGTTTGGTCATGCTCTAATTTCTTGTGCCGTTTCACTCTTTTTACTTCATATATAATCAACTCAGTTTCAATTATATTTGTAGTTTGTCTTTCTAATGCGGGACAGTCAGCCAGTATTTGGATTTCTCCTTTCCACATAATTTATGGAAAAACTAATATTTGTCAACTGGTGACTTCAGCTATTGAGCATTAAAAATCATTGCAAATACATTTTAAATTTAAAACTGCCGTAGGTGAGTTCAGTTCTTTTTGGTGAATTATTTGTCGTCAATCAATTGTTTTTGACTGTGGAGTTATTAAATAATCAACACTGAATACCATTACATTTGAAATGAACAAAGATGGCGTTAAAGCTGGTAAGTTTAGTTTATAACCATGAATTGATTCAAACGTCACCACTTATAAAATGGATGTTTTTGTCTAGATTTAACATGTATTACAATCATTGTCAATGATGATCAGTTGAAATCACAAGACAAAATTGACATTTGTAAGTGGTGAATAAAGAAATCATTCAAATGATAGTTTGAACAAATTCACCTAAATTAATTCTTCATTTTAAATTTAGCAATGTATTGCAATGCTTTTCAATGTAAGAAGAGCAAAAATGGAATTAGAGCTGCTGTGTTCAACTGGATCATCTCAAACTGACTCGGATTCATTTGTCACCACTTAATGACGTTTATAACCCTATCTCAGAATGCTTTTATTTTGAATACAGATTCTGAAAAATCATACACTAATGATCATTTAGTGAATAACTGTGGAAACACTGATTCTGAACTAGATTTTTACTTGCATTTTGGATCTGCTTGAATGAATGTGAATATTTGGCTTTTGGAGGGTTTGATTCGATGTTCATTTGCAGACTGTTCACTCTTCTCTCTGTTTTTCCTCAGGATCTGGAGGGAAAGATCATCGTTGATGAGCTCAGACAGGAAGTCATCACCACGAACAGCAAGGCTGAGCCGCCCCAGTGCACATCTCTGGCCTGGTCTGCTGACGGACAGGTGAGAGCCACCTGTGTGTGTGTGTGTGTGTGTGTGTGTGTGTGTGTGTGTGAGATGAGCTTATTCTGCAGATAATCAGTGTCAGGTTGGATGCTGGATCTCTGGGTGATTGGTGATATTGTGTGCTATGTATAATCTTAAATATAAATCAATTGGACAAACAAAAGGAGTTTTATTAAATACACTCTATTAATTTTTATCAGACTCTCTTTGCTGGATACACAGACAACCTGATCCGAGTTTGGCACGTGACCATCGGAACCAGATAAAGATCTGCATGCAAAATATGTAAAATTGAATAATAAAAAAATATATATTGATTTTGTCCTTTATTTGTTTTTTTGTTTCTCTTGTGTTGATGCCAATTTGTACTTCATCAGTTCACTGTATGATTGTTCTTTATCTAATAAAAATCTATCATGTGTTAATTTACATCATTTAATATCATAATCTACTTGATGATTATACAGTATATGAGGTTTTGCATCAGTTTGTGTCTGTTAGGTAGAAGGAAAAAAACAATTATTTATCAGTTTATGTGTGAATGAGCAAAGCTTTGACACATTTGTATATTGTACCTGTTGTCTGATTATGTTTGTTACATAAAGTGTTGCTGATTTGGGGTTAAATATATGATTTATTTTTGTTTAGCACTATAAAAGCAAACCATTTGTCCCTTTAATATGACTATTTCAGCAACCTAAGGTCCAGCAATGTTTGTTTTTTCCTCAGTTTGAAGTGTTTTGTTATAATAACAATTTACCTTTCAACCAAGAAGCTGAAATTATATATATATATATATATATAATGTATTTATATCATGCATAGGAAGCATCTGTTCATGAAAAATGAAAATGTCTGATAATATGCCCTTATATTATGTGAATGATTAAACAATAACTAGTTTTGGTCTCTGCAAACCATTAAAAATTGTTACAGTATCTTGTTTTCCAGAAAAGAATATCAACAATCGACAATTTCGTTTTTATTGACTGATTTTTGGGTGGTTCTTATGTTATAGTAGCGATGTCTAAAAAACAAGAGGGTAAACCAAAAAAGAGCTTAACTGAGGATGAAAATTGTATAAAGGTAAAGGAAAAAATGAATTAAATCTGTTCTGTTTATCCTCAGCTCTGCTAGAATTTCCTCTTTACGAGTGCATTCCTTCATCGACGAGTGGTGGAAATCATTTAAATCGACTGGGAAGCTTAACAAGTTTTATTTTTTAAAGCATTACTGGATATTATATCGTTTTATTCTAGCTTATGTTCTTTGTGTTTATTTGCACAACATCATAGAGTGCACGCGCTCTGGAACATCTCGTGCTAAACCGCTCGAATGCACAACAGAAAAGAAGTGCGCAGGAGAAAACCATAATGGGCGGGGTTTCACCGTCTTTGACCAATAAAAGAACGCTATCATTGCCTGGTAAAACAGTGTCGTCCAATCACAGCTTGTTTTATTCCACTGGACTCGTTCGCTACTATAAAGCTGGCCACGAGTTGGTACTGTACGCGAGAGTCCATCTTGGAAAGCGGCTTTTTCAGCGCCAATATTTTACAGTAAGCCGGTTAATTTGAATTTAATTCGCGTGGTTAGTGGTGTTTGTTAAGTTTATGTTTTACGAGAACACCTCTAAGACGCCGTTTCCGACGAAAACGCGTGTTTTATGCGTTCGGTGTGGTTGAAAAAGAACGCTAGCGCGACCGCTTAGCTAGGTTAGCATTGCATGCTGCTTTAGCTTTCGCTTCATGGAATTAATAAGTCTCTTTATTTGTTTGTTTTGACCCACATGCGTTCTATACGTCTCGAACATGCATTTAAGTCTCATTTCGTTGTGCTTTAATCAAGCTAAGACTGAAATTGAGCGTCTGTGTTGAATCCGACGGCTCACCATGCCGCTGCTCTATTATTCTAGCATCAACCGTAGTATATCGCACTGTGAGACTAAATTAACTCATTTCTGATCCAAAGGTAATTCAACGCTACCAGAATGGCCGACGCGGAGCACCAGTTGATGGAGACCTCGGAGAACGGGAACGAGGAGAGTCTGAACGGCGCGGAGGCCGCGGAAGAGGAGAACGGGTCCGGCGAGGGAGGACAGATCAACGCCAGCAAGGGCGAGGAAGACGCCGGGTGAGAATATTCAGCCCTTTATGTTTGCATGTTTCATGTAGTCGTTTTGTTTTAATGCGTCTCTGTTGGCGCCGTGTCTTTGTTTAATAGAGGGGGTGGGGTGGTGTTCTGGGTCGGTTCTTGTGTCCGGTTATTGTGTTCATTGTTGGAAATGAGGGGTGTTTGGAGGTGAATCTCTCGCGAGAGGGTATGTTTGATCTGCCGTTACACGACGCGCGCGTATTAACTGACCTTACAGCATTACAATCTGTCTGAAGTCGCTTTATTAAACCAACAATTGAAAGCCTTTTCATCCGCATGTGCAACCGCTTTATTAACCTTTAGCGCCGAATAGACTGTCTATGGTTGCCAAGCTACTGGGTCAAGATATAGTTGAGATGGACACTAGCTCGTCCAATCAGATTTAAGAATCGGACCTATAGCGCGCACTAGTCCCCGCCCACTTTTCAACGGGTTCAAAAATCGTCCCCACAGGGATTTTTAAATGGTCTTAACAGGCAATAAATCATACCAGCCAGCTTTGTCACAAACTGACTATGTCTATTTGAGAGCTTTAATGAAGGGAAGATCTACAATCTGTTTAACTACGCTGTGAATATCAAAACCAAAGACTGAATAAACAAGCTTTCCATTGAGGTTTGGTGTGTTGGATGCAAAAAAAAAAAAAACATATTGAGAATATCACCCTGTTTTAAAGCTTTCCAAATTAAGTCTTTAGCAAGGCAAGTTACTAATCAAATTAAGTTTTGACATTTACACTAGGAAAGTAGATTTTTCTTAATATCCTAATGATTTTGACATGTTTTTAACGGTTTATTCCGCTATGGAGAAAGTGATTGGATTTATTTTGTGTATTTGTCGTCTTTAATTGTACAGCACTCTGGTACACTGTTTAAGGTGCTTTTACAAATTTATTTTGAAATCCAGCTGTTGCAGTCTCTTGATTGCTGTTTGTTTGTGGTTTAATACAGCGTCTCATAAATTGGTTTGATTCTTTTGTACAGTAAAATGTTTGTTGGAGGACTCAGCTGGGACACCAGTAAGAAAGACCTAAAGGACTACTTCTCAAAGTTTGGGGAGGTAACAGACTGCACCATAAAGATGGATTCAAACACCGGCCGGTCACGAGGGTTTGGGTTCATCTTGTTCAAAGATGCAGAAAGTGTGGACAAGGTACATATTGCTTTAGTTTCCCTTCAATCGAAGCATTTGCTTGGTGGCAGACGTTCATGTCTCTTCTTCTGAAAGGTGCTGGAGCAAAAGGAGCACAGGCTAGACGGCCGACAGATCGACCCCAAGAGAGCCATGGCTATAAAGAAAGAGCTTGTCAAGAAGATCTTCGTCGGTGGCCTTAACCCTGAAACCACAGAAGAGAAGGTCCGTGAATACTTCGGGGCCTTCGGAGAGGTGAGACTTAAATCTATTTAGCACAAAATGTTTTTGTGTCTTCTGACTGTTATTAATGCTGTATCCGTTATGATTCTTGCAGATTGAAACGATTGAACTTCCAATGGATACAAAGACGAACAAAAGGAGGGGCTTCGTCTTCATCACTTTCAAGGAGGAATCTGCCATCAAACAGATCCTGGAGAAGAAATACCACAATGTCTGTGGAAGCAAGGTAACGGAGGGAAATGAAAACTGTATGGGTTTCTGCAGTGTTTTTGCACTACATGCATAGTTATGGTGGGTCAACTTGTGAGTTAAAGTTACAGTGTGGTGTGTGAGTTACAGCAGTTTGTTTTTGCCATGGAGGAAAAAGTGTTTAATCGCTGCATCTCTCAGTTCTGTGCTTTCTTCAGATTTGTAAGAGATGAATGCAGAATTGTGAACGAGAAACCTATTATTTATTTAGTAAAACTCAAATGTGATAGCATTTTAACTCAACTGCTAGGAGAAAGTCCAAATTGTAAAGTCACAGTTATGACTATGGTTTACTAATTTTTAATATTCAATTTATCTTTAAATTGAAAATGGAGAATTGTGAAGTCATTACATTATAATTATTGTATTTAAGGTTTTTATTACCATCCCCATAAACTGAAGAGTGTGTGTATACACATGCGTGCATATGCCTTTTTAAGAGTTTGGCCTTGCTCTCATCTGTTTGCGTCTCTGATTTTGATTTCAGTGCGAGATCAAAATCGCCCAGCCCAAGGAAATCTACCAGCAGCAGCAGTATGGGGCCCGCGGAGGCTTTGGGGGTCGCGGCAGGGGTCGTGGGGGTAAGCGGTGTTCTTTAGGTGCTTATTAAATTACTATAAACCCCAGTGTCAGTCATTGACCTAATGGCATCAATTTCCTTAGGCCCAGGCCAGAACTGGAACCAGGGCTATAACAACTACTGGAACCAGGGCTACGGGAACCAAGGCTATGGCTACGGTGCCCAGCAGGGCTACGGTGGTTACGGAGGATACGGAAACTATGACTATTCCGCTGACTACTATGGATATGGTGGTGGTTATGATTACAGTAAGTCGACATCTTCCATACGCTCTTACGATCATCCTGGTTTCACTTCCATGTACAGTCATTCACGCTTCATTTTCTCCAGACCAGGGCACTCCAAGCTATGGGAAAACACCAAGACGTGGAGGCCACCAGAGTGGCTACAAGCCATACTGATCACACAGAACAGGTAGTGTGTGATTATCAATGGATAAGTGTTTGTTTCCATATTCTTGCTTATTTGGGGTTTAAGAAACACTACTTAGTGCAGTCAAATCAATATTTCTAACAGTCAAGTGAGAACAGAACTTGAATTGAGCTTGATGCTTTTTCAGATCTGATTTCTGCAGATTATATCGCTTTATTTTTAATTGAAAGCTTTCACAAATGAAGTTTAAATCGTATTACAAAGTTTCAAATTTGTGTTCATTAAATGTGGCATGCATTGCCAAAAGTTTTAACTTTTTCAGTACAAATATCTGAACATCCTTAAGATGTTTGCTTGAGAGGTGCAAAGTGTAAAAAAACAAACAAACAAACAAAAAACGTATAGTTTTGAAATGAGAATCCATGCGGTGTAAGCTTATTTGGCCTTTGTAATATTATTATTATTATTATTATATTTTTTTTTTTTTTTTTTTTTTTTTTTTTAGTCAAGCTCCAGTATTTATATAAAGTGCTTAAAGTAAAGTTCTTAGGAAATTTCCATTGGAGTTTAGGAAATTGGTATAAAAAAAATTGTGATCTGTTCTTATCAAGTTTTGAAGGGTTGCAAGACATGAACTTTAATCTGGAGAATGCAGAATTTGGTGTAAACTTGATTGCATTTTGTCTTTCTCAACATTTTCCAACCTGCCACTGACCATGTCTGTTTGTTTCTCACCAGGACTAATGTATTCCCAAAAACCAGGAGTCTGACAGTGATGACGACAGCAGTTCACACACCTGCGGGCTCTTTCCTTTTACCGGATGAGATCATGACACATTTGTACAGAACAGATGAATAGGGGAAGCAACGTCACACTTCCACATTTTTATTTTTATTTTATTTTTCCTTTTGTCCACATTTCCAGAGATGGAAGTGTTATTTTTACTGTACTTTTTGGTACCTTTTTTGAATAATGTATTGTATGGTTGTATTTTACATGTCTACTGGATATGCCACATGAGGTTCGGGAGCTGCCAGAGCTTTTGAAATAAAACAATTTTTGAGTACATTTTTTCTCAATGTTTCCCGATGCTTGTTCTGCTTCCTGTTGTTGCATAGTGTAGGAGAGCCGTTTTAAACACCAGAGTCCCATGAATGTCAGCGTTTTTGGTAATACATCTAATAGTGACTGGAAATTTCCACCTTTTGTTGCTTTAATTTTAAATTCTTTTTTTTTTTTTTTTTAAACTTGCTTTCTCAGTTATAATGCTTAAGTTGAATCTTTTTGTCAATTAGGATATTTGCTAGTGACAGCAATGTTGCTCATTGAAATCTCATTCCTATAGTGTTTTTGGTAGAAATAAATGATTTGGAAGTTTTTGAAGTGTTCTTGTTTACTGGCTAACATTAATGTTAATTTGTCAATGTTAATGTTTAAATGGTGACTTGCTGTGATCGTTTTTAAGTTGAGTTATGATTTTTTTTTTTTTTGCCAAAACACCTTTTGGTTTCTAAACCCTGCTAACTTTGTATTAACTAATTTATAGTAAGCGACATTATTTTGTCTGAAGCTCTTAATTTTACAATTGTGGACTAAAACGGTCCATTTTTTCCAGAATGAAGTGACAGTTTTGTGAATATTTTACTTCTATAAGCTTCTACAAGAGAATAACATGCAAAATACTATAACTGCAACCATAACTTATGATTTTAAAGTTGTAATAAATGGCAGTTTGCAGTGAAAGCAGTATTTCGTACAGCTAGAAGAACTTTGCAGGTGTTAATTTACATTTCACCATAATTTAAGGCCTGAAAGCTCATTAAATCTGAACTGCAGAAGAAAAAAAAGGCCCCATTTATGGTCTAGGACTATCTTGTCATTTTTATTCTCAAACGTCTTTTGATCTGACATTTGCACTGGATAAAAAAAGACAATGTAAGCATATCACTTTTTAAGAATTTTGATGTGTACTAAAGCAAAATATCAAACTTTTTGTAGTGTACAGTATTTTGTACGTAGTAAGAGTTTCCATTCTGTACAGACCGAGTCAGAATCATTTTAGGGAATCGATTCAATTGAGTACTCGCTTAATAGTGTTCAAAGAAGAAAACATTTTGCGTGTTGTTTATTCACGTTTTAAAATATGAATTATGAAATATTTAAATGATGCTGTTTATAACTATGTTCTCGGTTAAATCAAATGTTTGGTTGAACACCATGAAAAATCGCAGCTTTACTCCTAAACAAAGCTCGTTCCGGTGAACTGTGAATCAGTTCGAACGAATCATGTAAAGAACCGGTTCAAATGAATCATTCAATTTGGTAATGGATTCAGTTGACTTATGGGAAAAGTAAACACGTGGTTGAGTTGCAAGAAAAGAAATGAAAAATATGTCTTACAAAATAAGCAGAAAGTTTATGGATATAGGCCAGAGGAGTTTTAGGATGTGTACGACTCAATTTCGCCAACGAAAGGTGAGATTAACGAACTATATTAGCAGGGTGATGTAAAATGATGCACAGATGTTGGGAAAATAAAATACAGTAAGAATCACAATGAGTTAGTCATAATAAAAATAATTGCGATCCACATTAAAGAGTCAATTAACTAGCACGGGACTGGTTTATATACGTGTGTTTACCTGAAACAAGCCCAATGAGGACTCTTCGTTGCGCAATTTACAAGTAAACTGTTTTATTATTATTTAGTAATAAATGTGGTGTTATATTTTCCTTTAGCAAATCATTTTAATTGTATATTTTTCATACAGCAAAAACAATGTGGGAGAAATGTGTTAAACTTTTGAACTTATTTTTTGTATTTAACCTCGGCTTACAGTAGAGGGCGCTAGATAGCAATAAAAGAGGCATATAAAATACATACTGTGTTTAAATGAACAGAAAGTTACATTTTGATTAGTTTTCATTTTAGGGCCCATTTTTAACTTGTTGAAGTGTGCTGAAGTAATGAATGTAAAATAGCAATCATGCTTTAAAAACTTTTAATTATTCAAGACACTGAGAGATTTGTCTTTTAAAATGGGTTTGTTCTCATCGTTCTGATAATTCAGATAATATTTAATTTTATTAATGGTCTCATATGATCATTCAGTTTGAAATGCCTATCCAAAAAAGCTTATAGAAAATCAATAGTCGGAAAGACTATTACTAATTTAAATGAGATCTAAATGCAATCTTACTTGAAATATTCTTCACAATTCAACGCAGCAATAGTATATGTTTGGGAAACTGGCTCAAACTGAGGCGTAGTTAAAGCGTGTGGGTTTAGATTACTCACAGAGATGATTAATTGTACCAGAGAGGGCTGTCTGTTGGATCCTCACTGCCTTGTGTCATAACAAACTACCACATGCTATGATTTCAGAGTAATTTTAGGTTGAGGTAAGTTAGCCATTAAAGATCTGCTCCATCATCCAGAAAGCCGGATGTTTAGGAGGGAGAACGAATCTGCCTTCGATGTACTCTCGAGTATGGCATTTATAACGTTTAAATACTCTAAAGAGACCTTTAATGCACTTGACCTCATCGCTGTAGATAAAAGCCTCATTAAATGACCTGCTTCTGTAGAGTTGCCTTTGTCAGATTTCCAAGAAAGAAATGAGCCATAAAAAGACACCGGGTTCTTGAAAAAAAAAGCTTTTTTTTTATTTTTTATTATTATTGTTATTCCAGTTCTTTGATTCTGTTTACCCAGGGATTAATCGAATATACAAATACCACACACATTTATAAAAATGACTTTCACTGAAATTACCCTTGTGTTAAAGAGGAGTAAAGTGCATATCTCAGACATGTTCTGTGATTTTTTTTATTTTTATTTTTTGTGTGTTTTTAAATCTTTAAGAAATATCAATATATCGTAACCAATATTAAAACATCATCAAACAAATAGTGCAAGTTTCCACCGGTCGCCTCAGAAGGGCTTCATACATATATATATATATACACACACACATCTCTAAGCACCTTCATGGCCATTGAAACATCTTTGCATTTTGCACACCGAGATGAAAACAACTTAAAAGTCTTGTGTGAAGTGCAGAAACTTACATTTTCGGATGATTTTAATTCTCCTTTGGAGGACTCGTGCATTTTGTTTTGTGGTTGTTTTAGAAGTTAAAAGTCTTGAAGGGGGGATTTTATGTTTTTTTTAATTAATATTACCATATTATTTTGATTTCAGAGGGTTTGATGTCAAATATGGTACACTGCATTGACACATTCTCTCTTGAAAACAGACAAATGCAACCGGAACACAAATGTGTTAGTGTCGTTATAAAACATCTTAGTAAAATATAGCCAAGGCTTATTTAAATATGCATAAATAGCATGAAAATATGTTTAGTTTCAGTTTAAATGTTGGCGAATTACTCTAGCCATTCAGATGAGGAACTGTATCAAAGTTGTGGACGTTTTCCGCTGTTTTATTTTCCTGTACATGACAAGCACCTCCAAGACACTTCATATGTGAAAAGACTGCTTTGCAAACCGGTTGGATTTCAAGTTTTTCTTAAACAACACATCTTTGGATGTTTTACAATAGAAACACTTACAATAATGAACAATTCCACTGCAGAACCTGAAAGCCATCTATACAAATTAGATTTAATCAAGGGTCAATTTGAAATGCACAATATAAATAATTATGAGAAAAAATTATCTTTTGTCTGATTGCATGATTAACTGCATATTGATTTGACATTTTGTTGTGTGCAACATCTGATATTTTGGCTGTAAAAAATTTGTTTGTTAAAAAATTTAGCTTTTTGTAATCCTGAGAGTTTTCTTATTCATTTTGTCTTTGTGGTTTAACCATTTATGTATTTTGCATAGTGGATTACAACGTGTAAATTTAGGATTTAGCTTCACTGAAAGCTGTAAAATTAGAAAATCTGTCAGATCATACAATGCAAACATCAAAGCTTCTAGCTTATTCAGCAGGACTTTTTTTTTTCTTCTTTTTTTTCTGCATACCTGATTGTCAAATTTTTGCATTTGATTTTCACATACTCCATTGCACTGAACAGTCTATGAGCGCATCACCCTTGTTAGCAAACGCTGAAGCATCAAAAACAGCTTTAACAAATGCACATCCAAGATATTAACAAATCAATTCATTTAAAAAGTATTTAAAATCCCTGTCATCCCACATGGAAGCTGACTTATAAAACAAACAAAAAGTAAATCTCATTTAATATTACAGAGTCCGAAGCGAGCAGCTGTTTCGAGGAATTAACAAAAGTCACTTTGCGGCTTCGGGAATGGGTGGCGCTCGTTCCAGTCTCACGGCCCAGGGGTCAGAGGTCGCTGAATAGAAAGGCGGGTGTTGCAGAACGTCCTCCGTTGCCACTGCGAAAGCAAACACGCCCCGCTTTCTGTTCACATCCTCTGAGATGAGCTTCCTGTCCGTTTCTCGGCTGTCACCGTCGACGTCCTCCAGCGTTTTCCCTCCAGTAGGCTGCTGTTTTCCCAGTAAGGGGGTGCCACCGGCGGCAGGGATCCGCATGGCCCTGTCTGCTTGGAGGGCGTTGGGATCTGGAGGGAAGAGGAAGTTGGTGGACCTCCAGGCGGAGGGCTTTCGGCCCCGTCGCGGGCGTGAGACGCGGCAGCTCTGACGCTTGATGTGTCGGTGAAGATGATCGGAGCGCGTGAAGCTCTTGTAGCAGTGCTCACATTGGTACGGCCGCACGCCGGTGTGGATGCGCAAGTGGTTCTTCAGGTCATAGTTGTGAACAAATTTAGCGTTGCAGTGCAGGCAGATGTACGGCCTCTCGCCGGTGTGCTTGCGCATGTGAATCTTCAGCTTGTCTTGCCTGAGAAAGAGAAAAACAGCACTTAAAGTAACAGTTCACCCAAAAATTTAATGTTTGCTCAGGAATCAATCTTTTGCAGTGAATGGGTGCCGTCAGAATGAGAGTCCATACAGCTGATAAAAACATCCAATTAATGTCTTGAGAAGACAAAAGCTGCATGTTTGTAAGAAACGAATCCATCATTAAGATGTTTTTAACTTCAAAGCTTCACTTCTGGCCAAAATGTGCGTCCATTAATCCATAACATTGCTTTCTCCAGTGAAAAAGTCCATCTCCTGTTGTCTCTCACATCAAAAATCCAAGTTTTGGCTTGTAAACAGAGCTTGATCTGTGCATATTTCTCTCCTGATTCAGACAAGATTACTTTTTTACTGGAGAAAGCAATGTTATGGATTACTGACGCACATTTTGGCCAGAATTGAGGCTTTGACATTAAAAAAACACCTTAATGATGGATTTATATCTTTCAAATCTGCAGCTTTTCAGTGCACAAGACATTAATTGCTGGACTGGAGTGGTGTGGATGACTTGTGATGGTTTTATCAGCTGTTTGGACTCTCATTCTGACGGCACCCATTCACTGCAGAGCACCCATTGTTGAGCAAGTGACTCATCTACATTTATCCACACCTGATGAAGAAACAAAAGCATCTATGTCTTGGATGGCCTGATTGTGTTTACATTTTCAGCAAATTTTCATTTTCTTGAGCGAACTATTTGTCTAAGTTTGGGTTTTGAGGTTATTTTGCATACCTGTAAGAATCCCTGCAAAACCTCAAGGCACACCATGCACGCAGAAAAGCGTACATGCATGCAGAAAAACACACAAGCAGGTGTACGCCTTCGTACTTGAAAAGCAGACAGCTGCAAGTTGCTCAACATTACAGCGGCAGAAAAACCCAAAAAACACGAAAACCGGATTTAGTGTTCCTGTTATGTGGTATCCAGATGAGTTATCCAGAAGCTCTGAAGCCTTCATTTGATCTGTTTCTTAGTCTAGATCTCACTCATCGAAATTTCATTCCTCTACAGAGCGTTTGAGTCCAAAAGTGAAATGTAGGTCTTATATTATCATCACCAAGCTTTGGCTTTTATTACAGTGTGGAAACCTCATGCGGCTCCGACCACAGTGATGCATAAAGTGTTTCACAGCAGGTTTGTCCTTATGATGCTGCTCTAGTTTTCATGTGCCAGTTCACTGTTGTAATACTGAAGCTTAGCTCTTTAGCTTCAAAGAGGCTATTTATTCTAGTAGCATGACAGCAAGTCAGAATTCTTTCTCGTAAATCTGTCATTGTTAAACAAGTCCTTTTTAGTGACTGTTCATTGTAAAGTGTTATTCTTGTACTCCATCTGCTTGAATTGATGTTAAAAACAGTCCTGAGATGTTAAAGGGATAGTTTGCCTTAAATTTAACATTCTGATGTGGCTTTGGAACCCATCGACTTTTTTATTGTACGTTTTCAAAATATCTGCTTTTGTGTTCTACAGATAAAGGAAAGTCATAATGCTTTGGAACGACATTAGGGTGAGTAATTTCTGACAATATTTAAAACATTTAATGCAAATCCAGATTGTGGTACTTCATAATCTGACTGTGTCCTTTTCATTCCATCTTTCCAAACAACTATAACTTTAAATGTTTTATACTGTTTTTATAAAACAGTAATGAAATAAATTAAAAACAGTAAATAATAAAAATTCTAACTGCTAAACACGAATTTTAACAAGTGTATAGAAAGATACAAAATATACCCACCATTATTCCAATCAACTATCACTATAATTAAAAGTGGCAAAAATAAATAGGAATTTATTAATCATAAAAAAAAAATATAAACAATAAAAGTATTAAATTGACATCAACTATCACTGTAATTATTGTAAATATTACAAATGGCAAAAAATAGGATTTTAAGTAGTAATATTAATACAATGTAAAATAAATTTTGAAAAATAAATATAAATAAAATATAAATTGTACAAAAAAATGAAATGATAAATAATAATTTTAATACTTAGAAGTGTATAAAAATATACAATGTCACCTATCACTATAAAGAAAAGTGGCAAAAGCTTCCATAGTTATTTAAAAATAATTTAAATCAAAATTGTAAATAATAAATTTAAATGTTAATTAATTGCTAGTTTAATAATTATAAGAATACAATATTTTTTTATTGTTATTTAATAATTATTTAAAATAAATGTACTTTAAAAAATCTAATAAAACAAAAATTACATTTAATAATTTAATTAAAATAAAATACAAACTATTTCTATACTGAAGTAGTAAAGTATTCTTCATCTTCGCTCATTTGTGCTTTTACCTAGGATGGAGGGCTCAAGTTTGTTTCACCTTAACCCGACTCACCTGGTGAAGCGGACCTCACAGATGGTGCACATGTAGGGCTTCTCTCCGGTGTGTGTTCGCATGTGCCGTGGCAGCTTTCCCGCTCCTTGAATCACCTTGTTGCAGATGGGGCACTGCTGTGACGCCTTGGGCTTCATCTTCCTCTCCTCCTCCAGCTGCCACGGAGGAAACAGCGGCCCGAGATGGGAGGCGGAAAGAAAACTCAGGTAGGACCGCAGCTCCGCTCCCTCTTTGATCGGACCGAGGCTGGGGTCAGAGGTTATTCCCATTCCTGGACTCATGAAGTCTTTGAGGAAGTCTCTGTGCAGGATGGGGTTTGTAGGCTCATCCTTCAGCTCTTCTTTGATGACTTCTTTCTTGACCGCAAGGTCCAAAGGGCCGTTTTCTAGCGAAGCATTGGGGAAAGGGTGGGATGGATGTCTCGGCTCCAGAATCTGAGGGTAGCCTGGGAATTCTGTCGCCCACATGGGAGGATAGAAGCCTGGGAGAAGGGGCGAGAATCCGGTGCCTCTTTCCAGGCCTGGCATTTTCGGATAGAGTCCCTCTTGAAGTAAAGACTCTATCGAGAAGTCCTTCAGCGCCCGGCCCTCCAATCCCTCCGGCGCTCTGGGTTTCTGGGCTTCCGGAGTGTCCGATTGGCGTCTTTGAGATTCTTGGTCATTTGGGATTGACGCTCCTTGTTGGGAGCTACAAGGTGGGCTATCTGTCCTCCCGCTCTCCCAAACTTTGAGTTCATCTTGGTTTTCAGCTCCTTGTGTGGATTTCTCGCTGTTGTTGTCCTCAAATTCTCCATCTTTGGAGTCGACCTCCTC
Source organism: Carassius auratus (assembly GCF_003368295.1). Lineage (NCBI taxonomy): Eukaryota > Metazoa > Chordata > Actinopteri > Cypriniformes > Cyprinidae > Carassius > Carassius auratus. Next base: position 23,048,040 of record NC_039263.1, on the reverse strand, counting down.
CTCCATTTCCTCCTCGTCCTCTTCATCCTCGTCTTCCTCGTCATCTCCCTCAAACTCCTCTCCTTCCGGAGGTCCGTCTCCTCCACCTCCTCCCGTGTCCATGATTTCCAGACACACGTTTATAATGCAGGGAATTTCCAGGAGCCTGGCGGCGCTCAGGATCTCCTTGACGTTGGATGCTGTGACCGTCAGCGTCGATGTGTACGCAAACTCCAGAATGGCTGTCAGCGAATCCGGCGCTACGAAGTCTAGCTCATAGATGGTGTGTGTGTTGGACTCCCGGCTGGAGCCGGTGGCCACAGTGAAGAGTTTTTTGAAGTACTGGCTGCATGCGGCCAGGACGGAGCGATGTGTGCGGTACTCCTGGTCCTGAACCACCAGGATGACGTCACAAAGCAACCCGTCCCGCCGCTGCTCGTTAAGACTGCACAGGACATCGTTGCTGTGGTTTGGGAAGGGGATTCCGATCAGGTCTTCGTCTGTGTGCGCCATCCTCTCCGAGGAATCTGTGTGCAGGTAAAAAAGTTAAATCGGTCAGAGCTGTCATGCATTAAAATAAGGCTAGGTGATAAATAGACATTTGTGGCCATGCACCACGAAACCAGTCATAAGGGCAAATTTTGAAATCTTAAAGCTGAATCAGTAAGCTTTCCATTAATGCATGGTTTGTTAGGATCGGACAATATTTGGCTGAGATGCAACTATTTGAATATCTGGAATCGGAGGGTGCAAAAAAATCGAAATGTTGAGAAAATGGCCTTTAAAGTTATTGGGAATTAGGTTCTTGGGAATGCACATCAGTAATCAAAAATTAAATTTCAATATATTTGCGGAAGGAAATTTACTTAATATATATTCATATAGCATGATCTTAACTTAATATCCTAATGATTTTTGGCATGAAAGAAAAATTTATAATTTTGACCCTTACAATGGCTGTTGATACAAATATACCTTCGCTAAAGCATCTGTTAAATGAATAAATGTCATTTTAAATGAATATTGAAGAATAGTTCCATGATGTATTTTGGTACTTTAAGAAAAATATTTAGCCTGCATCTAGCTCTTCACTATTAACCGACAAAATAAAAGTTGATTTCTAACTTGACAGAAATGTATTACTATTATAATGTACTGTATACAAAGAAAAGCAAGTAATGCATTGATTTAAATGTGAAATTTTGAAATAGAAATGTTTTTGTAAAATATACTTCAATACTTTTTTTTTTTACATTGACAATTTACAATTTGTTATTGAAAAAAAAAAGTATAGTGTACTTCTCCTATTATTATTATTATTATTATTATTATTATTTAGGTAATATCATGCAACCAAGATATTTTTTCACTCATAATTTAAAGGTTGTGTTGGGCAATTGGTGTCAATTTCATTAGACACCCTTTTGATTATAAATTTATAATAATATAAATATAATATATTATATATTATAATATAAAATCGCAAAACATAAAAATCCAGAAAAAAAACTGAATATGGAAAAAGTAAATAAAAGATATTATACTCTGTGAAGTTTAATTATGTTTTCATTTGATTGCATGTTAAAAGACTGAGTAATTGAATCCAATTAGAAACAATTTTTGATGATAAATTTAAGTGAATTCATAAAACAGAATTCGGAAAAAAATAAAATAGAAAACAGAATAAAAGATTTACTCTACAAAGTTTCCTTATTAAAAAAAACAAATTATGTATTCATTCATTTTCAACATCTAACAGACATATGGAATGCATTTCCTAACCCATTAAAATGATTTCATGATAAATATTGATAGCAAAAAAAATAAAAAGCATTTGGCCAGCCCCACATTAATTGACTGAAAGTGAGATTTGAGTTAAAGATGCTTGTTTCTGCAAAAGTGCGTTACTCTGTGCACTTTGTGGTTAAAGAGGATGCATTGCACAATCAGATAATTAATAAGCTCCCGTCAAGCGTCTGAGGAGCAAATCTCTGTTTCTGTTTCTCTCTGATAGCGATCAAGCAACAACTCCACTGGCTTCTGCTTTTTACGCCGTAAACATTGATAGCAGAGGCTATTCTGTTGTGAAGGCCTCAAAAGATAGTGAATTAAATCTGATGGTTTGCATTGTGAGAAAAGCTGACACTTATCTTTGTCAAGTTCGGAAAAAAGCACAGCACAGGAAGGCAAAAGGGGTCAGGCTCTAGTTTCTGCTTTCCACGGGAAAAAGGTTTCAGGGCATGAGTAAACGTCACCCATCGCCCCCAGATTTACTCGTGCTTCATGAGAAGCCGATGCTGTTTAATTGAAGCTACTTTAATTGACATGCATGAAATGCAAAATCCTTTTTTTATTCTTATTGTTATGATTCACTTAAGTCTAGTTTAGAAGTGTACTTTTACAGAACACTGTCCAGAAATAATAAAGCATTGGAAAAGCTGTATTTTGCAGATCTTTCGTGATGCAGATGCTCTTAAACTACAGGCCTACATGAATGGAGCCTGAATTGCACCTGCGGATTCCCTGAAATGTTTACAGTGACTTTTTAAGAGGCGTTTTGGCAGCATTGTCCTTCATTCATGGCTATGAATAGAGTTTAATCTCAGTGTGTCTCGTCCCCGTGGTCACTGCAGGCATCTGGATGGATGCTTTCATACGTCCCGCCGCCACCAGAGCTGTCGACTGGCCTTCAATGGCCCAAAAACGGCCTGTGCGCCAAAGTAAATGAGCTACTGGTGTTTTCGGGTTTTACTTCTTGTCCATTGTCTGTCTTTATTCTCTATAATATTCTCCAATCAACATTTTAATGTCCATTCCACTGTTGCTAGGAGACGGTTGCTTTAATTACAGTTTGAACAAAGAATGTATCTTTTAAATTTAGAACCTTGGTTATCAAACAATGTGGCCCTTCAGGTAAAGATACATATATATAAGATGTGACAGAAATAATGGATTACATTTGGCATGAATGAATCGACATGAGATTGGAATTGGAAAACTTTTGGCGAAAAAAAGAGAAAGACAGAGGAAGAGGGAAGGATGAGATCTCATGTCCCCAGAAGTTCCCTGACAGGTTGGGCAAAAAAAAAAAAAAGTGGTGCCCCACCCTGGAAAATCCAGCCAAGTTAAATAGGCATTCGGAGCTAAAAACAACAGTAGGGAGCGAGTGAAAAAGAAGGAAGAGAGACACAGTGAGGTCTCCCACCCACCCTGGGAGCGCATGCGTTTCTCCGGCCGGCCCCCACACCTCCTCACTCACTCCCATAATTACAGTGTGTGTGTCTGAGGGCCCACTGGCCCCTCCGCACTCGCTTAACACTGACATTCACAGTTTACTCCCTCCATATGACACAATCTACACACAGATGCATCACAGACTCCTGCCGGTTCTCTAGAAAGCTCACCATTAATATTCTACCTGTGAAACTATTTTGCATTTAATATTATCTTCAGAAGATGCTTTTACTTGAGAAGCAAAATTACTTAAGAAAAGTCTTGTTTAAAAAGCAAAATCTAAATGAATTGAGTTTATTCTCTATTGATGAGGTCGGAAAAAGAATCTTGTTTTCCTTTGACGTAAGTGTAGTTTTCTGATCCCATTCACAGATCTTCGTTCCTGTTTAAAGCATAAAATCACTTGATTTGAGTGAACAAGAGTTCATATCTGGAGGATTTATGTCTTATTTTCAAGTACAAAGATCAAAAAAAAAAATCTAAAATCAGGATACGTTTACATGAGAAGGAAAATATGCAAGATTTATTAGTCTTATTTTCTGGGGGAAAAATCAGCTTATGCTTAAAATAAGAATAATATCTGTTGGACTATATTATAAAACAAAATATATTGTTTTCCCTTTGAATTAAGTATAAACTAATTTAAATGTATTTTATGTAAAAAAATAAATGCAACTTGAAAAAAGCTAAAATTTAGATAAAAAAAAAAAGGATTTAATATCTTAAGTCAAATAAATGTATCTTGATTTAAGAATTTTTAGACCAGTTTTTGCATTTTGAGATTTTCATTAAGCTGTTGTTCCCAGTATGTAAGCAAAAACTGATTCACACGCACCTCAGTGATAGATGCTATCTGAAATCCTGTCTAAAATGTTGATGTGCATCTGCTAGTAAAGCAGTAATGCTTCAGATGGGTATCTTCGACTGGACCACAGCTCAGTTTGTCCATCTCTAGACAGAACATCCGTGTTTGCACTTTTCTTTATGAAGTGATTTGATAATCAGAGATGTTTCTCTAGATGTGTATTAGGTTGCTTGTAATGATAGGAAGATGTCATTTTCCACTGAGAAATATTTAATCGTAATGTTCACACGCTTCTGACAACAAATTTTTGTGGTCAGACATTCATTATTGTTTCAGTAAATCTGATTAGTTTGACTGTTAAAGACAGTAAGATTCAAATACAATTTTTTTACAAGCATGTTTTCATGCAGCTTAAGATTAAAATATATATATATATATATATATATATATATATATTTTCAAATGTAATTGTTCAGTAAATGTCCTGAAGATTTCTTTAAAGCATTTTTGGAGACTCAAAACAATTTGGCGTAAACAAATGATTATTTTAAGGATGCATAAAAGTAAAGCATTTAATTAAAATAACTGATTAAGTTGCTTAATAAAAATTAGCATTTTCAGATGCTTATCAGCTGCATTTTGTTTCATGCCAGATCATAGTGGGCCGTATCAAATGTCATGTTTGATTGTAAAGGATGTTTAGAGATAATCTGAGGAGCTGTTCTGGTGACTACAGTTTGTTTAAAGAGGTGAAGAAAATACCCCTTTAGCCCAACAAAGTGCCACACACTCATTTCAGCACAGTTTGTCATTTGAAAAAGATGCATGCGTGTGAGTATCAGTGCTTCCGCTATTCAGGAGCAGCACTGCAACAAACAACAGCAAAAAAAAAAAAAGTTAGCTAAATTTGTTGCTTTCATATTACGTCGTCCTCATTGCCGGCATGCAAAAATTCACACGTTTTGATTCACAAATTCATTTAAATGAATCAGTTGAACCTATTTGCTGAATTGAGCAGCTTTCAGAAATGAATGCATGCGGTGTGATTTAAGTGCCATGAATAATAACCTTTTTTCCTATTTTCTTCTTTGCATTACTAATTCGGAGTTCAACATCAATCATAATGTGTCATATCTCAAAACATAAATGACACTGTGAGTAAAAACCCAAACTACCCCCTCAGTCCTTTGATCATTTAAAATAACACACCTGTGTTTGATGTTTGAACTATATGCGTACACACACGCCAGCTTTGATGATCGTCTTAACTGGGGCAAAGACTTTAAGACTTAACAATTAATAGCGATTGTCCGTTAACATGAAGTTGGAGCACGCTTACTCTGTTTTTTGGAGGTTAAATGCATGCATTTGGTGCACGCCGGATGCCTCGCCTGACTTTGTGATGCAAAGATGACCAACTCTTGATAGGGTAAAGTTACAACATCTTCTCCAAAAGTTAAAACAGTTCACATTTGTGCGAGATATTTCATCATGGCCTCTTTAGGGAGGCAGGGCTGGAGTCTCAGACAGGAGCGAGCGTGTGTCACGCTGCTCAGACTGCTGCTAAATTGGCTAAATCCAGCCGTGGGTTCGTGGGTCCTGAGGGAGATCATTTAGGGGCCTCACCTGCAGGGGCACCTGTAGGTTTTAGTCTATTAGTGCTTCGCTGAGACTCACGGCCCTGTTTACAGACAGAAGTGCCTCCTGTTCGAGCGATGGCACGCCAATCAGCCAATAGGAGGCTGTGGATTTGAATACGGTTCGTATCTGTAGATGATAAATGCTCTGCATGTGAACAGCTGAAGGCCTGATTTGCATATAACACACAGCAAACGGTTTAATGGTGGTTTTGGTTACTGTAAACCTGATTTCCGTTTCATTTTTGAATTTTTCAGACATATGCGTGTTGTTTCAACAGACTTGAGTTATACATTTTGAGGTTCTAGCATCAGGTTTAAATGTGCATTATATTGTAATTGTAAGTTTTGAGTTGAAATACAAAAAATTTTTTGTTAGTTTTGTTAACTGGTAACTGAATTGACACAATGTTTTAACAATGAGATTTTTCTTTCTTTTTGTTTTTAAGTGTTTAAACATACATACATACATGCATATACAGTATATACACACAAACACACACACACACACACACAAATAAAATATATACATAGAAATATGCAACCATTTAGAATTATTTCCTATTTTATTCTCTCTCCCTCTCTCTTTCTCTTTCTCTATATATATGATATAATTATTTAACATTTAATTGTATTACTATTATTTTATTATAATATAATAATATCATAAAACGCTATTATGTATTTATATAAAATATATTATATGTATATTTTATAGCTATCCATCATTTATCCCATATACATTTTATAACATTAATTAAATATTTCTAATTATAATTATATGTATAATTATATATTATTTTATTATAATATCATATTTTTTATTTATTACATAAAATATATTTTAAATATTCTTTATCTATTTTTAGTGTTTTTGGCATCTATTATATCAAATTTTATATCTATTTTACATTTATTCTATATTCATGTATCTGTGTGTGTGTGTGTGTGTGTGTATTTATGATTTCAGAAAGAAAAAGGAAAAAAAATCTCCCAGTTAGTTGTCAAGTACTCTAATACAAATTGAGGACAGACCACAGTCTTAAACCAGGACATTGTTCAACAAAGTTAAAGAAAAGATAATAAAGTGCGGCGTGTAGGTTTGGCCTCGTGTCTTGGCCCGAGTTCTGCTCTATATCTGAGCTGCTTTTTACCCGTTGTCTGATTCACCCAGCGACAGATCAGAACGAACGTAAATGACACTTAAAGAGCCTCGTTAGGATTACACACAGCCGTTGTGTAACGTCTGCTGAAATTCATCTGTTTGGTAAATGTATGAAGCAAGACGCTACAGACACCTGCATCACGCGCTTCAGCTGCTACAAACAGTAATTTACACTGTTTTTAATCTGCAATCAGCCCTCTTCAAACACACACACACACACACACACACACATTCACCTGTCACCTTACGACAACCTTTAAAACCTTTAAAATGACTGTCTAAAAATGAACAAGTCTAATGAACTTAATTGCATTTGCTTTTGTGTTTTTGGTGGATTTAGATGAAGTTAGGTGACATTCCCATCACAGTTGTGACACAGATCTGTTTTCGATAATAAAAATCACAGTCTGACATTTTCATATCTGATCTGGGCCACTTTTGTGTGGAAATAAATCTGATATGCATCTGATTTTTGCAACGTGATGTAAAAACAGAGTTTTTTTTTTAACGTCCAACCCAAAAGTGACTGTAATCGATTTACACGTTAACATTTATGACACAAATGTTTAGCTTAAAACAGCCCAATAAACCGAAACCCAAACTTCTTCTAATTTCATAAAACATAAAAATGTGATGATATATTTACTGGTATTATGAAAACTGTTTGTTAAGATGACTATGTGTGTCTATGTGGGTCAATCGCCTGTTTAGATCAGTGGGCCGCATTAAAAAGGTCACGAGAACAGCTCTCAAAAAATGAATTGGCACTTTCTTGCAGTGTGTGAGCGTCGAATTGTTTTTTAAAAACACTTTTGATAACACTTTGCTTTCGCACACATCAGAGCCAGCGGCTTCTGGTGTAATTGTCGATTTGCCGTGCCATTACTTGTTTGTGTTAGTTTGCGTTTACAGCGGGCCAAAACTCCTCACGCTCATTTTCTGGAGACGACATCTAAAGAATGGCCCAAATAATTACATGAGTCATCAAATTACTGCCTACAGACGTGCTGTTCAATACCTGAGATGCACACAAACAAACATAAACAGATCTCGGACGCAAACGCCGTGCGTGTTCCCCCACAGACGCACACTTTCCCGCATGCACAACTCTTGAAAACAGGTGAACTCACCCGTCCAGATCCTCAGGTGTGTGTTACTCTACGTGTGTTTTATTCCAGGTCTAAGTGTGGTTTCAGATTCAAGCCTGTCTCATCTCCGTCTCTGAGGGACGCAAAGACGTCTGTCCATCCCGTCTGCCCGAGCGTCTCCTCTCCATTCACAAAAAACACAGCCGAGCATCCAACTACGAGCCCCAAACAACGGCACACGCGGACAGACGGAGAGGTTTGTGTGGACGCTGACAGGAAGGAGGAGAGAGAGAAAGAAAGAGAGAGAGAGAGAGAAAAAGAGAGAGAGAGAGGAGGTGGATCTACTCTAGAGCAGCGATGTAGTTTTTATAGCTGGGTGGGAAGCTCAGGATAATAATACCCATCCTCCTCCACAACACAGTTTAAGCTCAGTATGTAATAAAGCCCATGGTGCACAAACCCTCTGATTTGGGGTCAGACAAAATGAATTTTTTAGTTTTATTCGTGAAGGATTTGCAACTCGAACTTGGGCACAAATGAAGGAAGAGAGAGAGAAAAGTACCAGTTCTATATATGTGTGTGCTGTGACTTCAGAAGATGAATTAGACGAAGGAACAAGGTGGAAGACCTGAAGTTCAGAATTTAGTGTAGAAACCAGTCAGTTTCACAATTAACTACAAAGTAACTGCAGGAAACCCCTTGAATCAAACATGAAATATTGAAGTGGAAAGATCGAAATAGTGTTTTCTTGTAATAATTGACAATAAAAATAAAAAAAAGAAGAATTATGTATATATAAAATGAAAAATATTAATGTATTCCACATGAAAAAAAAAAAAATGTGCATGCATGATTTCAATGCATTTCATTTAGTAACTGGGATTCAGCTGACATCTAAAACTGAATTTTAAAAAAGCACAATAACTTTCTTATTCATGTATACATGTGGCATTCTGATCATAACAAAAACAGTCATTGAAAAATGCATTTAAAAAGACATTAAAAACAAACAAACAAAAAAATAAATGACAAAAATTACACTAAAATTAAAACTGAAATTAGAAACATAAAATAAGATAAACATATCTCAAATATTAACAAAAGTTATAACAGTACATCAGTGATATTTAAATAACACTGCAATGCAAAAACATATATGCTTGAATAAGAGTTGAATTGTTTCCTATGTGGCACACACAGTGCAGATTTGCTGCTTATAATTTTGCATGTGTGTAAGTTTAATTTAACGATATGTTATATGTAATGCCAGAAACGTTATGACTTTGTAGTTCATTGGAAGTTGGTTGTTTTATACATGCGGTTTGACCCATATTGCCGCTCAGACAGCGTGTTCCTCAACAGGGCTGTTCAATTTCCCTTCGTTGAAACTGAAACCAGAGGTTGACGGCTAATCAGTTAGTTAACCTGTAAACTTATACTCACAGTTGTGTGACTGCATTCGTTCATCGGACTCTCACTTTTTATTTACTGTCATTTAATGTGGTAAAAGGGAAAGATGAAAGATTACGGTTTAATGTTTTTTTTAACGTATAGCAGATGCATACATTTTTTTAATATTTGTGTTTAATGCACTTTAATGTTGTATGTAGAGAGCCACAAACAATTTATAGGGAGAATACAGGTAAAATTTGAAATATTTTGATTTTTTCTCCATTTGAGAAACTTCCAATTCTGAATATAATATAGTAAATTGTAAAATATTGTAATATTGTCATTTGTAAAATATATTTAATAATATATTAGTATTTTCTTTAAAAAAAAAAAGAAGAAAAAAATATATATATAACATTAAATTATTTAATATATTATATTAAAATATGAATACAAATGTACTCAATGTCATCAAAGTCGTAAAAGCTAATAATTAAAGCACAATTATGACAGTAATTATGTCTGGGTAAAACTAAATATTTTTATACTCTTTACAAAGAACCAGAATGATTCAATTAAAACAAAGTAGTGTATAATTGTTTTTATTTTTTTTTAATTTTAATTTCATTTAATTTTTTTTGCCGTGGTGTGATTTGACGTATCTGCCAGTGTTGTAGTTTTTGACACAAAACCTTTAAGCTGATTCTGTGAGTCAAAGTTGGCATTTCTCATGCATTTTTCCTACTTATGCATGTTTATTATCTTTATTTTTTACAGCTGAACTGGACATCGAGTAGATGCCTCACAGCTGATTAACGCTCACTTCTCAACATGTTTTATTCAGTTTATATTTGTAGTTTAACGTTACTTAAATCTTTCAGATTTCTTGAAATTATACCATTTTACTTTAATAATAACAGTAAAAGTATCTGCTTTGCATCTTGCGTCCAATCAAAAATTAACTAAGAATTAAAGATTTTTCAAATTGCGCCATTTAAAATCCAAAAGTTCAATCAGCCAATCAATTCCCTGCAAATGTTGAAATATCAGACTATACCTTTTCACAAATGCAACTCGTCTTTGTGTGTAAAAAAGTGAGAGGGAGTGTGTTTCCTTAAAATCTATTGTTCCATAAAACTATTACAGTCTCTCTCTGCCTCGTTTGTGTTTTTTGGCACTGTGACATTTTTCCACCGTGTCTGTCTCTTTAAATCATGACTCGACGCTTTAACATGAACAGGATTTCCTAAATGACATCAATAATCCACCCTAGTTATGTAATTTACGACAGATTCATCACGACATGCTTTTCAACAAGCACAAGTTACTTAATACCGTTTTACTGGGTAAAATTTCAATGATTTCAATGGACTTCTTTGTTCTGCCGTGAACGTGACGAATGTAAAGTGAGAGATTTAAGAGATGGAGAATTAGCTAGACGTGTGTGTCTGTTGTAAAGTTAAAAACACACACATGCAACATTATTTGTAGGTATCCTCGGTTAGTTGTCATAGAAACCTCAGACAGGTGATTCTGCGTGTCCCTAAAACAGATTCCTGTATTAGACACACTTCAAGCGTTTTCAGACCAGACCGAAATATTCTCAATAAATGTTCTTCAGTGGAACCTTCTTTTAAATCCTGTAAAGCCTGACATATGAGATCATAGTCCAAAAATCTCATTTGTTAAAATGGAATAGTTTGCATGTGTGTTTTATGTTGAGTATCATATTTGTAACATTGGCTCATGTACTCTTATATATCAGTTGTCACTCTATATCTCCAATAATATGTCTTAGTAAGATGAGATTTTAATGATCAAAGCATAAAATGCAATGCAGTCCAATGATGATTGTGTGTGACAGGTTTAACAGCAAAGTTTTGATCATGTTGGTCATTTAGAAACTTGCATATCAAATAAGATTTTTGTATATGAATAATGTGGTGTTATGGTATATGGGATCTTTAAAACATTAGTAAATTGATCATTTTCTAAATAACTACAAATAAAAAAATAGTATTTTTGGAATTTTAATAGAAAACATATTTTTTATTATTATTTAAAAAAACATATGTTTATTTAGTTTGATATTTTAGTATAATTGAGAGATTTATTAATATTTAGAATTTTATTTTGCGTTTTTAATTACTTTTTTTTTAGGTTTAGTTTGCTAAAATAAGTTTAAGTTGTTTACTTCAGTTAACGTTCAAATTTAAAATATGTTTAACTATAATAACCCTGTTTAGCATGAAGATCAAATTGCTTATAAATATTTAGCAGTTCAAATGCAGTAAGGATTCTTTCTTTCTTTATTTTACAGCAGCATCCAGACGAAGACGAGACACATTCAAACCTCGACTGATATTCTCTTGTCTGTTTGGTGACCTTGTGATGTCTCAATTCAGGTATGGTCAGATGTTTCTTTCTGTCTTTTTTCTTTCTTTCTAGTTTACCATGTCAACCATCTCTAGTACTGTTGCTTTATTTCTTAAATCTCTTGATACTGTGATCAAATCCGATGCATACATCCCTCATGTCAGTTTTATATTCCGTTTTCTTAGCCTTAGGATCTGCAGTGTGGGATGCCGTGCACAGATGTATTCTGGGAGTGGGGGCTTTGGTGCTCCAGGGTGTGGGCTTGTGGGAAAAATTTGTCATCTCTGCCCACTTACAGACAAACCCACCAACTAGGGTGGGAAACAGTTGTCCAAGGACGGCACACACACACATAGAGAGGCAAAAATATGCAACAAGGTCATCAGTGAACCCCTCCACACTCCAACTCCTGTTTTTACTGGAAGTGTTGTGTCTTTTGAACGGTTTCATCTGTGCTATCTGCTATCTTCTACACGCACATGCTCACACACACACACACACACACATACACACACACACACACATATATATATAGTGGACATTTGAAAAAAGTGCTTTATCTGTGATTTGATTCATTGAGTCTGTGTGTGTGAGTGTAGGCTGCATATCGAAACTAACTTAAAAATCTCATGCCGATCAAAATCTAAAGACGACACCAATGATTCAAAATGCCACCTTATTTTTATTTGTGTGATTTGTTTGTGTGGCTTCTTAGGCGTTGACTTGTGGTGCAGATGGTTACAGGGACCAGCACTTTCAGTTCGTAGCAGCAGCAGCAGCTTAAAGAGAGAACTGTGGGATGTACACATGCATACACGTGCTTTATTGGCGTTAAAATACTGGTTTAAAGCTTACATATTATTTGTTTATATTTAAGAGCATTAATTACATAGTTAAAAATGAGTAGCAATTTTAATTTTTTTATTTCATATCTCAAAGGTCTGACATTTCCTGTGCAACCTAAGGAAGCGCAAATAATGTGCATTGGTGCGATATAATTACGTAATGAGAATAAAGTAAATACAAAATCTTGCTCTTTTTCGTTTCTCAGCAAAGATTTGAGATTTTTGTGGAACAAAATAGAAATGGAAATAAAGTGCCATTAGTGCAGTTGAAGTTCAATGTATTTGTGTACATGTCCGAGCTGGAAGTCTGAAATATTTAATTAAAATAAATCAAACATTATTAGAATACATGTTTAGAAGTTTAACTATTTTGTTCCTATTTAGAAGTCAAAGTCATAATTAAAATAAAAAAAATAATTACAATAATTAGTGCGACAAAAAAAGCAAAAATAATGTACAATATATCAGTTGATGTTTAAAAGTGTACACATTTTAAAATAAAAATATTTTGTTGTAATTCACGTTATAATTACATAATTTGAATAAAACAAACACACTTGCATGATGGGAAATGTAGTTTTATTCTGCAAGCCTGTCAAATGCCAAAAAAAACTAAACACAAAAAACTGAATTGTACAATTCAAATTTACATTTGTGCTTTTCTGCAGATGCATTTATCCATTGCATTCAAGGTAAACATTTTATTACTTTACGCATTCCCTGCAAATCAAACCCATGCTCTGCTGTCTGAGCTGGAGGAATTACAAATTATCTTAGAAACCAATTTACTTCCACAGTGATTCAGTAATTGACACACCTTCGGCAGACAGTCAGGACTCATGGTTATGGCATTGTGCTGGCGTTCATGTGTGAATACTGGCAATTGAAGGCAGTTAAGCGCTCAGACTGACCGAAATGTACTTGTCATTAATCAAACTAATCATGCATGTAAAACACACATCTCACACGTGTGTTTGAGACAGATGGAGTGTGTGTGCGGGTGTGTGTGTTGTGTTTTTTGAGATGCTCCTTCTGAAAGGACATTTTTTGTGGAGGATTGTGAGGGGGAGGCTGGCCCGTGTGTGTGTGTGTGTGTGTGTGTGAGTGATTATGACTAGCCCCTGTCTGCCCTCAGGCCCTCTGGCTCTACCTAATTAAAACCAACCAGGCTGCAGGGCACAGGAGACAGATGTCTGTCAAAGCGCTCTCACACACACACGCGCACACACACACACACACACACACACAAGATGCAAGCTTTCATAGTGATCAGTCACACACTGTATGCACATATGTCTTTTTCATGCAAAAAATGCAAGCACATATCACAGACGTGTTCTCACACACGGTTCATAGAAGTCTGTATTGATGACGGCTTTCTGTGTCACTCCCACATCCATGCTATATGTAGTTATATACGTATTTGTATTTTTTTATTTTTTTTATTAAAAAGATGTCAATATAGGTGATTTTAGAACAAACTTGAGGAGGAAAGTTGTTACTAAATCATCAAATGTAAAAATATTGAAAATATTAATAGTACAATTAATATATGTAACAGGAAAAATATCCTGTTAAATATATTCACTGTACTGTTACTTGTCCACGTACATCAGTTTAATATTTTCATGTATTTATAAATGCATTAATACATTTCATTTAATTGATAGTTATAGACTGAAATAAGACAGAAATTGACAAAACTGGGGAATTGTGTTTGAAAAATTGCCCGAGCTAGAAACTAAATTGGTTTGCTAAGCCTGTGTAATATCCATCGGGCAAAGACATTTCCTTCTATTTTGGAAGAAATATGTGTAAAATGTGCTTATTTCATTTTAATATCTTTAATATTAGCTTTTGTCATTGTCTATTAGCGGTATATCAGCCAGACTTCTCTAAAGTTATTGTAACAGCTATTGAAAGTCATTTTTCGTGACCAACATCCAGACACAACACTGTAACCAGCAGCTACCAAACTCTGAGATGATCCTCAATCATGTGCACTTCCTGCTGTCACACATTACAACCCCACTGTCAGTCCATCAGGCCACTGTGATACCTAAACTCTTCTACTGAGCTATCTGCTCCAGTCTGAGTGTGTGTGTGTGTGTGTGTTATGTTGGGGTGGGTGGATCAATGTGTCCTTATTTTAAACTGAGAGAGTGAGTGAGTGATAGCCCACACACTCATTTTCTCTCTCTGTCTTTCTTCTCCCTGCACCCCTCCTCTGTGCCTCTCCTCTTTTCTCACACCAGTGGGTGGACCCAGTTTCAAAACCAAAATCTTACAGCAACACAAAACAGCCCGCTTTCCCTCCGTCTATCATTTTGTGTGTGTGTTTGTGTGGTTGAGTGAGCTCGGTCTCTCTACATAAACGTGTGTTGTGGTGCATCGCCTCAATACTGTGTGTGTGATTCATGTCAAACGTTTGTGTGTGTTTCTGTAATTTACCCAGAAACACAGAAAGAGGAGAGAGTCTGGGAGTTGCCACTGGTATACAGTGACTCTTCTCACACAGGAAACACCTACAGGAGTTTAGATGCTCCCCAATCAGCTGCTCTCAGAGAAATCACTCAAACACACTCACACACACATAGGCCCAAAGCGTTCAGACGAAATCACATCAGATCAGGCTTAAATGAAAGAAAGATGCATCAGCTAAAAGAAACTAAACTATGTTACCATACAAAGATGTACAGTCATAGTAAAGTTTAGCAATAGTTTAGGATAGACTTGACAGTACAGGAATTTAATGCTTAGTTGTGTAGTCTTACTATTGTAAAGTAAACTTAGATGTAGGTGTGAAGCCTAATAAAATGTTTGAGTATAGTATTGTAGTGTAGTATGATAAAGTATAAAATGTTACAAATACTGTAAGAAAGTACTGGATAAAAATGCTTACTATAAGGGTTAGGTTTAGGATTAGGTTAATGGTTAGTACCTAGTTATTGTAATTACGTATCAAATACCTAGTATGCACATGCGGAACAGGACTGTAAAATAAAGTGCTACCATATGAAGATATAGTTATACTAAAGTTACATTTAGTATAGTAAAGTGAAGTTTAGTTTAACAGAATCTATGTTTGAGTATAGGATGGAACCATTACATTTATAGTAAACTCTAATCAATTTGGTAACTAGTTAGTCTAATGGTAGAATATAATAGTTATATTATGTCTTATTAGTGTAGTTATAGCACAGATGTATAGTTTATAATAGTAAAATCCAGTTCGGTCATAGTATAATATATCTTTAGTCTAATCTAGTGATAGAATAGTACATGTGGCAAGAGTAAGTGTAATAAAAATGACTATATTCTAGTTATTTATTAGTCTAGATATCTAAAAGTTTATAGTATAATAAATAATCAGGTATGATTGTAGACGGCACAGTATGGTTCTGGTAATGTTCTGGGTCAAAATCTAGTAATGTTTATCAATAATCTAGTACTAATCTAATAGTCATTGGTCTAGTTATTGGTAAATCTAATCAAGTCACTCACAGTCTAATAAAGATTGTTTATATTAAAGTACAGTTTAGTGATAGAACAGTAGTTCAATAATATTCTAATAACATTGATTATAGTATGATTAGTCTTGCGCAATTGTAGTATATGCTCTGATGGGTCGTATTTCAGGGATTTGGACAAACAACCTATACGAGCGTATTGGTTGGAGGACAGGTTGCCAGGTTCGGTTATAGAATAGTTCTAGTTTGGTCTAGGGATAAAAAATAAATAGTAGGTCTAATAAAGTTTGTTAGTGTAGTACTAATAGTTATAGAACATAATGTATAGTATAGTATAGTAATGTAGTGTAGTGTAGATTATAGTAGTGTATAGTATGGTATGGGATAGTATAGTATAGTAGTGTATAGTATAGTTAGTGTATAGTATAGTAGTATATAGTATAGTCTAGTAATAAAGTAAAGTTTAGTTCTAGTAAGTTTCGTTATAGTCAAATTTGTATAGTAATAATATACAGTACATTGCAGTTTAGTATAGTATAGTAGTATAGTATAGCATAGTATAGTAGTGTATAATATGGTAGTGTTAGTAGTAATGTATAGTGTAGTAGTGTATAGTATAGTATAGAAGTGTATAGTATAGCATAATATAGGATAGTAATTTATAGTATAGTAACAGTACAGTATAGTATAGTAGTGTAGCGTATAGTAAGTGTATAGTATAGTTTAGTAATAAAGTAAAGTTTAGTTCTAGTAAGTTTGGTTATAGTCAAATTTTTAGGATAATATAGTACAGTAATATTGCAGTGTAGTATAGTATAGCATAGTATAGTATAGCATAGTATACTAGTGTAATAAATAGTAGTGTATAGTATAGTAAAGTAGTGTATAGTATAGTATAGTATAATAGTATAGTAGTGTATAGTATAGCATATTATAGTATATAGTAGTGTATAGTATAGTATAATAGTGTAGTGTATACTAATATATAGTATATTATAGTATAGTAGTGTATAGTATAGTTAGTATAGTATAGTTTAGTGTATAGTAATAAAGTATATTATAGTATAGTAGTGTATAGTATAGTATAGTAGTGTAGTGTATAGTAGTGTATAGTATAGTCTAAGTAATAAAGTAAAGTTTAGTTCTAGTAAGTTTGGTTATAGTCAAATTTGTTACAGTAAAGTATGATTTGAACATCGTCTAATGATAGAAGAGTAAAACTGTTATTACAATAAGTCTGGTTGTATTTTTGTAAAGTCTAGTTATAGAACAGTAAATCTTAGTTAAACATAATAATTCTAGAATGCCAAGTTCAGATTATGATTCTGACGAACTGATCATCAGTTTAGTATTTCATATGGAACGATGAGCTGTATGGAGTCATTGTATGAGCATAAAACGTTTTCTACTTTCTGAAGACTGACCCAAATTTGTGGTTAATTTCCTGTTTGTGATGGGCGATCATTCATGTGACGTGTAGGAGCTGCTAGAGAAAAACACTTGTTGAATTCTTAAAGAAAGTTCATATAATCGCAGCGCTCAGAGTTTATAAATAGCGTCTCGACTCACTCACCGTGACCATAGTGATGGACTTTAAAATTGACATGACCATGTGATCTGCTGAATTGCTGTTAAAAATATCATGCTATGACTCAGCAGACAGGTAATGGGTGTTTGGCTGTTAATATCTATTGTTAACTCTTGAATTCATCAGATGTGAGTTTTAATAGCGGTTGTCAGAGTGAGTGTTAACGCTCTCTCTCTGTGTGTGTGTGTGTGTGTGTGTAAAGGTAGGTCAGGACATTCGTCAGGCTTTGAAAGATGAGTTTTATTCAA